>NC_073384.1:9003253-9183253 GCF_028641065.1 Leucoraja erinaceus | reverse complement strand
TCAATGGTGAGGAGGTCAGTACCTGTGATGGACTGGGCAGTGCTCACTGTATCAATCAATGGCACTTTCAATGGTTCTTTATTTATCAAATGGATTTTCCTAAGGCGGAAATTGACAATTTCTTGATTAGTACGGGTGTCGGGGCTTATGGAGCCGAGGCAGCAGAATGGGGTTAGGAGGGAGAGATAGATCCGCCATGATTGAATGGCGGGGTAGACTTAATGGGCCGAATCTGCTTCTCGAACTTATGAATTCCTCTGGTTATCACATGTACCGCGGTACAGCGAAATTCATTTGTGTATACTATTCACTACGGGTATCGCTATACATAAGCACGATCCTACTACAGAACGCGATTTTGACCCCGTTCTCTGGTGCAATGTGGTGGAATTTCGGTAACTCGTTTTCACCTGAGCCACAGCTAACAATAGTCAGTTTCCTTTATCATCGTTACTTCTTTTTGCATGTCTTTCATTTATCTCTTCTATATCTCATAGAAACATAGAAACATAGAAAATAGGTGCAGGAGTAGGCCATTCAGCCCCTCGAGCCTGCATCGCCATTCAATATGATCATGGCTGATCATCCAACTCAGTATCCTGTACCTGCCTTCTCTCCATACCACCTGATACCTTTAGCCACAAGGGCCACATCTAACTCCCTCTTAAATATAGCCAATGAACTGACCTCAACTACCTTCTGTGGCAGAGAATTCCACAGATTCACCACTCTATGTGTGAAAAATGTTTTTCTCATCTCGGTCCTAAAAGATTTCACCCTTATCCTTAAACTGTGATCCCTTGTTCTGGACTTCCCCAACATCGGGAACAAACTTCCCGATCTCTCTACATCACCATCTATATCTCTCGTCCCCATTCCCCTGACTCTCAGTTTAAAGGGTTAGGAGGGAGAGATAGATCAGCCATGATTGAATTGTGGAGTAGACTTGATGGGCCTTCTTCAGACTGACTCTCGGTCTGAAGAAGAGTCTCGACCCAAACGTTACCTATCCTTTGCCTGACCCGCTGAGCCTCTCCGGCATTTAAAGACTCAGTGTTGCGTTACACTCTACAGTCTTTGTTGAATCCCTATGATTTGTAGTCACTAGTACTGTGTGATCAGACTACAGTGTAGACAAGGATGGTGGTTTCCTACAGCGAAGATAGACCCAAAAAAGCTGGAGTAACTCAGCGGGTCAGACAGCGTCTCTGGAGAAAAGGAATAGGTGACGTTTCGGGTCGAGACCCTTTTTCAGACTCGGGTGGGAGTTTTGGTCCCCCAATTTGAGGAAGGACATTCTTGCTATTGAGGGAGTGCAGCGTATGTTTACAAGGTTAATTCCCGGGATGGCGGGACTTTCATACGCTGAGAGAATGGAGCGGCTGGGCGTGTACACTTTGTGAGTTTAGAAGGATGAGAGGGAATCTCATTGAAACATGTAAGATTGTTAAGGGCTTGGACACACTAGAGGCAGGAAACATGTTCCCGATGTTGGGGGAGTCCAGAGCCAGGGACCACAGTTTAAGAATAAGGAGTAAGCCATTTAGAACGGAGATGAGGAAACACTTTTTCTCAAAGAGAGTGGTGATTCTGTGGAATTCTCTGCCTCGGAGGGCGGTGGAGGCAGGTTCTCTAAATGCTTTGAAGAAAGAGCTAGATGGGGCTCTTAAAAATAGCGGAGACAGGGGATATGGGGAGAAGGCAGGAACGGGGTACTGATTGGGGATGATCAGCCATGATCACATTGAATGGCGGTGCTGGCTCGAAGGGCCAAATGACCTACTCCTGCACCTATTGTCTATTGTCTATTGCAACCTTCACGTGGTCCACCCTGTTTCAACGAATGCAATCAACCTGGCGTGCACAAACAGACGATCAAATAGAACAAGTTGTCCTACAACTTTAGGCTGTGCACGCCATACGCAAGAAGAAGAAGAAGAAAAAGAAGACTCAGACTCTGAAGAAGGGTCTCGACCCAAAACGTCACCCATTCCTTCTCTCCAGAGATGCTGCCTGTCCCGCTGTGTTACTCCAGCTTTTTATGTCTGTCTTCAGTTTAAACCAGCATCTGCAGTTCCTTTCGCCACAATACTTTTTACCGCAGGTACACAAAAATGCTGGAGAAACTCAGCGGGTGCAGCAGCATCTATGGAGCGAAGGAAATAGGCAAAGCCTATTTCCTTCGCTCCATAGATGCTGCTGCACCCGCTGAGTTTCTCTAGCATTTTTTTGTGTACCTTCGATTTTCCAGCATCTGCAGTTCCTTCTTAAATTACGTTTTACCGCCTCGGGTTCCTCGCTTTTACTTTTACCACTTGGCCATAGCCTGGGCGATACACACTCAAGCATGGCGACAATGGGACTGCCCTCACGACGCGCAGAGCGCCAGAGTTTGAATGGGGGAGCAGCCACAGTAAGGTTTTCGTTTCACACGCGAGAGATCCGATCGCCTTAGCGGCCGCGGCTCTCGCTCTGCACAAAGGCTATGAATGAAGTATATTAATTTACAGTCTATTTATCCATCGCGTATCTTCTGCCCAGGTGCCCCGAGGGAAGGTGTAACAGGAAGCACAAGCATTGAAACAGAAAGAAAATCGCAGCATCTGGCTGTTTCCAGCTCCTGGACGTGGTTGGATTAGATTTGTTTTTAACTCGAAGATTTCTCTGCTTCTAAAAGAAGCTCTTTCGCAGTTTAAACTTCACCCCCCTCCCTCTTTAAACCCAAGTGTGCCCCCCTCGATATTTCTTTTAGCTCCGCGCTGTTTTAAAGGTCCGACCGCGTGGAGTCGATGTTCCCAGGGCTTTTAGAACAAGTACAGATTGCTTTACACCAGTGCGTGGTAAAGCTGACGGGAGAAACCTGTGACAGTTAGCAGGAGCCTCCCTGTGTCGCGGCCACTGGTTCGATTCCCACACCCCTCCCTCTCCTCCCCTCCCCTCCCTCTCTGTTTACACTCGCAGAGAGAGAGAGAGAGAGAGAGAGAGAGAGAGAGAGAGAGAGAAGAAAAACACAGACCCCCTTTTTTAACACAAAAAATCCCCTTGTGATGCAATGACGTTATATGGAGATCGCCTCTCTAAAGGCAGTGAGTGAGTCACTTTCAGAGCTGTAAACAGACTCGGTGCCAGCCACAATATAGGAAGGAGAGAAGAGTTCACAGTCGGGAGAGCGTTTGCATGAGCCAGTGTGAAGTCATCTCGGTTGGAAGAGTTGAGTAGGTGCAGATGGTTTAAATCGTGCGCCCGGAGAGAGAGATTTTCGGGGAACCACCAGGATAGCCCTCTTGCGCTTCGGCAGCATTCATTCGCTCACCCATTGAAATGGTTCGCCTCTCCGTCCCGCTCCGCGCTGCACCCACACTCGCCGAACGGAGGTACCGGATTCCGGCTTCCCAACCGAGCAACTAACTCTCAGATCTAATGCAATATTCCCAATCAGGTAAGGAGATAGATCATTGAGATGCATTTCTGCTTAAAGCGACGGGTCTGCATGATTCTGGCCACACGCGTGTGGCATTCAAAGCCACTGATCAACTTTGTTTTGGATGACCATCGCAAACCAACTGAAGCGGATCAAATTCCGACACTACTTTGTGAAACTTGGTTCACTTTCAATGCCTTTTTTCTCTCCCCCTTCTAATCATCTAAGTTGCTTTTGAGTTAAGTTGATCTGAAGTCGGTGGGAACTCAGAAAGATAAC
This sequence comes from Leucoraja erinaceus, assembly GCF_028641065.1. Classification (NCBI taxonomy): domain Eukaryota; kingdom Metazoa; phylum Chordata; class Chondrichthyes; order Rajiformes; family Rajidae; genus Leucoraja; species Leucoraja erinaceus. The sequence continues at coordinate 9,179,553 of NC_073384.1, read as the reverse complement.
CCGTTCCCTGATGGATGTGATATCACCCTCCTTCCTTCCATACACTTGTTTCCTCCGCTCTCCCGTCCCCGACCTCCCCAGTTCTCTCCCCCACCCACTCCCCGCCTCAGTCAGGAACCCGTCAACTCGTCATTCGCACCTGGACAGAAAGTTTGTAGGGTTCGGGTTTTTTTGTTTCGGGTGCGTTGTGTGTGTGCGTGTGTGTGTGTGTGTGTGTGTGTGTGTGTGTGGGGGAATGATTATCTGAGAAGGCGCTAAACTGCAACGTGAATTGGGATAATCCCATTTGGATCCGGCGGGTCTCCCAACGATTTGACTCTTGTGTTAGCGAGAGAGAGCCGGACATACAAAGGGTTCGTTGTTGCAGAGATGCGGACTCTCGCATTAAGCGGGGCTGTTCGCGGTCAGTCCTGTAGTTGGCGCCGTCGCCCTGTATCTCTGCCTCTCCTCCCTCGGCTGCATGTCAAATCTGACCTTGTTTCATTCCTAATTGTAACCATTATCTATCCAGGAAACACAAGTGCTTTATCTGGCTGTATACTCACCCCCACCCCCCACCACCACCGTCAACCCCACTGACAAGTCCGCTTCGACTTCAGGTCTCAACAATCGATGTAACTTTTTTAATTTCTTTCTATTGGAAGGTGAACCTCGCCAATTCGCAAAGTTAACACTTTTAATGTTCCATCCCTTGCAAGTTTGTTTCGCCCCTTCGCCTGCTGTCTGTCGCTGCACACGCACATCTTTAGGTGAATCTTCTCTTCCCCTCCCCCCCCCCCCCCCCCCCCCCCATGTGAACGGTGGAGGGGAATTTAGCAGCGAACAGCTCCAGTCTCATGCGAATCGCGTACACTTTCAGCGCCAGGGTCGAAGCGAAGCGAAGCGAGCGGACAAACCCTGGAAATACACCCTTGATCTTATAGGCCACTTTAAAACATATATAAATATATTTGGAAGCAGTCGCCCTGCCGTTTAAATAAGAAAACATCTGAGCCAAGTGTGTGCGGTTGATTTGGGAAAGGTGGGACCCTGTTTTTTTTTTAATTAAAAAAAATGGGACTTCTGAAAAAGTTCAGCAGCGCTGCACTGCACAGAAGCGAGTCATTTATAAACGAAACGTTCGCAGGTTTTCCCTTTAAACAGACCGCCCGAGAAATAATTACAGACCGAGCCGAAACGAGCAGAGAAAAAAACACACACACATAAACTCTGAACAAGTTCAGGCGCCGAATGAGTTAAAAGGCAAACCCAATATTTAAGATCTATGTGTGTGTGTGTGTGTGTGTTTTAGATACATTAGTGGCAGTTTTTCCTGCGCGCTTTTCCACTACCCCCCCACCCCCACCACCACCTCCTCCCACAAATAAATGCAAAGTGCAATTTGTCCCCGCTGTAAGAATTTTTTATTCACCGACTTTTTTTGTTTTTTGCGCTCTGCCCAAGACAATCTAACGCTGAGATCTAAATGTCGAGTCTGTTTCAGTAATAATTACCCGGCGTGATTGGCAGAACGCTGTTTTAGCCCGGGGGGGGGGGGGTCATTATATCAGAGAACAACATATTGTACATGCATATGTGTATAAAATATCATCTCCCAATTCAAAGGGATACCTGCCCTCACGCACGGTGGCGCAGCTGGTAGCGACGCTACCTCCCAGCGCCTGAAACCCGGGTTCCATCCTGACCACGGGCGCTGTCGGTGTGGAGTTTGCACGTTCTCCCCTGTTACCGCGTGGGTTTCCCCCCCGGGTGCCCCGGTTTCCTCCCACACCCCAAAAGACGTGCGAGGCTTGTAGGATGATTGGCCTTCTGTGAAAAAATGCCCCCCCCCCCCCCCCCCCCCCCCCCCCCCAAGTGTGTAGGTGAGTGGATGGGAAAATGGGATAACATAGATCTAGTAGGAGAGGGTAAACCTCACCAACAAGGGGGGGGGGGGGGGGGGGGGGGGGGGGGGGGGGAAGAAACAGGCTTGCTGTAATTACCTAAACGCCCTAGTTTTCATACATAATATATTGAATTATAAATATGGAGGCCATGTGTTTTTCTAAATCGTTCTGGCGCTATCAGTCAAATTTTACTTTAGATATCATCCGTTCCTATCTATATGTTCTGAGTCCGCTCTTTGATCCTGAAGTGTAAAACAAGGAAGTTCTCTAGTGATCCTACGTTAGTTAGTGGCTGCGGCCGGCAAGAGATTGAAAGGCGCTGGAATATACTGACGGGGCAATGGGAGCGGTGCAGGTGAACCCTGTGCTGGTGCCACAGTCGCTCTAGAGACCAGTCCGAGACCCGAAACATCATCTATCTATTCCTTCTCTCCAGAGATGCTGCCTGTCCCGCTGAGTTACTCCAGCACTTTGTGGCTATCCACAGTCAGGTCGGTCCCGAGTTTAGAGGCCAGTGTGTTGGTGTGGTGTGGTTGGGGTGTGTGTGTCTGTGTGTGAGAGAGAGAGAGACAGAGACAGAGAAAGCGAGTGAGTGTGAGAGAGAGAGAGGGGAGAGAGAGGGAGGGAGGGAGGGAGAGAGAGCGAGTGAGAGAGAGAGAGAGAGAGAGAGGAGTCACATATTTCGCCACTTGGTGAAGTCCGCTCACCCGACACAGTGGAGAAACCAGGCTCCGGTGGATGGCAGCGCGATCGACAGAGAGAGACAGACAGACAGACAGACAGACAGACAGACAGACAGAACTCAGGGTGAACGATCTCCTGAAACATATTCCCCCTCCCAAACCAGATGTTCCGGCGTCTTGCGAGTCTCTAAATTTTCCGGAAAGGAGGAGGCTGATATGAGCTGGCCCAGACTGGGGCAGGCAGAGTGTTTTCTACGAACAAGAGAGAAGTTTGAAAGAGAGAGAAAAAAAGTTTGATATAGATTTAAAAAAAAAAGAAAAGTTAAGGCGAGACACGTGGTTAAATGGACGTTCGGTCGGTGAGCTGGTCGGCTGATCAGTGAAAGGTAACCAGCTCCTAGCAGTGAGCAGCGGCCGAGACACAACCTGTCCACAACTTCTGTCGATCTGTGATCTGTTCCCGTCACAGACACAATAACATCGTCAAACGTAAACAACTCGCCTCTCCCTCTCTCTCTCTCTTCCCCCTTTCTCTCTCTCCCTCTCTCTCTCTTCCCCCTTTTTCTCTCTCTCTCTCTCTCCCTCTTTCTCCCCCCTCTCCCCTCCCTCTCCCACCCTCTCTCTCTCCCCCCCTCTCTCCTCTCTCTCCTCTCTCTCCTCTCTCTTCCCCCCTTTCTCTCTCTCTCCCCCACCCTCTCTCTTCCCCCCTCTATCCCCCTCTCCTCTCCCCTTTCTTTCTCTCTCCCCACTCTCTCCCCCCTCTCTCTCTCCCCTCCCTCTCTCTCCCCCCCCCCCCCCCTTCACACACACACATACGTGTGGTTTAGCCCGTTCCCCTTCACCCTTTTGCGACGTATTGCCTCTGCTCCCTGGATTAATTCAGAATTAAATAAGATGTAATCTCTGCCTTCCCCACACTCCGCGCCCACCTCCATCTCTCCAACAATAGACACTAAATGCTGGCGTAACTCATCTCTCCCAACAGTCCAGTTATCTAGCAACCAGCTGATTCTTGGTGTGTCGGGTGGAGGGGTGGAGGGGGGCCATTCCTCGATTTCAATGTTTAAAACACTCCTTCTCCTCCTCTCCCCACTCCCCGTCTCTCACTCAGAAGGAACCTCTCATTCTGTGTGTGTGTGTGTGTGTGCGCGCCCCGATCTCCCCACCACTTGTATCCACCACTTGACGCATTGTGTTCACCTGCTCGTCAGTCCTTCACTAGCTACTCCGTGTGTGTGAGAGCGAGGGAGAATGAGAGTGTGTGAGATAGACTGTGTGTGTGTCAGAGAGACTATGTTAGTGTGCGTATGAGTGTGTGTTTGTGTGTGAGTGCGGGTGTATGAGTGAGTAAGCGTGAGTGTGTCTGTGTGTGGGAGTGTGTGTGTGAGTGAGCGTGAGAGTGTGTGAGTGTGTGAATGAGCGAAAATGTGTGAGGGCGTGTGTGCGCGCGTGTGTGTGGAAGTGTACGAGTGTGGGTGTGTGAGTGTGTGTGTGAGTGTGAGTGAGTGTGTGCCAGTGAGCGTGAGTCTGTGTGTGTGAGTGAGTGAGAGCGTGAGTGTGTGAGTGTGTGAGAGGGTGTGAGTGAGCGTGAGTGTATGTAAGTGTGTGAGTGTGTGTGAGGGAGTAAGTGTGTGTGTGCCAGTGAGCGTGAGTGAGTCTGTGTGTGAGTGTGCGTGTGAGCGTGAGTGAGTGAGTGTGTGAATGAGCGTGAGTGTATGTAAGTGTGTATGTGTGTGACAGTGAGTGTGAGAGATGTGTGTGTGTGTGAGTGTGTGAGAGAGTGTGTGAGTGAGTGAGTGTGTGTTAGTGTGAGTGAGAGAGTGTGTATGTGAGTGTGTATTCACTCACATGTAACCCAGGAGTAACGTGCCTTCTTGTCCCCGGTGCTGCCGGCAGGTCCACGATGACAGCGGGGAGAAGACCACTCATGATGCTCTTCCTGTGTCAAGTTCTGTTCGGCGGCTCGGCGGGGCTCATCCCCGAGGTCGGCCGCAAGAAGTTCGCCGAGCAACGGGGCAGCTCGAAGGGGAGCAGCCCGCTGCAGACCGAGGGCATGCTGCAGGAGTTTGAGATGCGCCTACTCAACATGTTCGGCCTCCGGCGGCGCCCTCAGCCCGGCAAGAACCCTGTCATCCCGCAGTATATGGTGGATCTGTACAAGCTGCACGTCGGCGAAGAGGCTCATCGGCACGGAGGCGCTTCTGGCCTCTCCCATTTCCCCGACAAACCGGCCAGCCGAGCCAACACAGTCAGGAGCTTCCACCACGAAGGTAAGACCGAGTGGCAGCAAACCTGGCCGTCTCCGGCAATGAAAGGGGGGATTCTGAAGCGAAACGCCACCCATTCCTTCCCTCAAGAGATGCTGCCTGTCCCGTTGAGTTACTCCAGCGTTTGACAATCTTCGGGGTAAACTAGCATCTGCAGTTCATTCCCCACACGGAATAAAGACCTTCCTTCCCAAAGGCGTGAAGGGCTACCATCAGAAATGTCCGCTCTATCCTCAGATGCTCATCGACTCCTTAAGACATAGGAGCAGAAGTCATAGGGCCATTCTGCCGATCAAGTCTACTCCGCCGTTCAATCATGGCTGATAGATTTCTTTTCACCCCCTTTTCTCCCCCATTCTCCCCCCCCCCCCCCCACACCCACACACACCCGTATTAATCAAGAATCTGTTAATAAAAGGATGAGGGGGACTCTTATAGAAACATATAAAATTATAAAAGGACTGGACAGGCTAGATCTGTAGATAACACCAATTAGTGTCTTCTTGCCTTTACAATTCCTCAACTCAACCCACAGAAACATAGACATAGAAAGTAGGTGCAGGAGGAGGCCATTCGGCCCTTCGAGCCCTTCGAGATCGCGATTCCCAATGTTGGGTGAGTCCAGAACCAGGGGCCACAGTCTTAGAATAAAGGGGAGGCCATTTAAGACTGATGTGCGAAAAAAACTTTTTCACCCAGAGAGTTGTGAATTTGTGGAATTCCCTGCCACAAACGGCAGTGGAGGCCAAATCACTAGATGGATTTAAGAGAGAGTTAGATAGAGCTCTAGGGGCTAGTGGAGTCAAGGGATATGGGGAGAAGGCAGGCACGGGTTATTGATAGGGGACGATCAGCCATGATCACAATGAACGGCGGTGCTGGCTCGAAGGGCCGAATGTCCTCCTCGCTGCACCTATTTTCTATGTCTATGTCTAACCCCTTCGCTTTAAACATATCCATTGACTTGGCCTCCACAGCCTTGTTGCTGAATATCTCCAGCGGATTGTGCATGCTTCTGTGTGGTCACATCATAGTCAAACGTGCATGATGATATTTGTGCATGTTTGTTAAACTCTAGACAGTCAACAGACAGATAGTTTTGTGTAGGAAGGAACCGCAGATGTCGATTTGCACCGAAGATAGACACAAAATGCTGGAGTGTCTCAGTGGGACAGGCATCATCTCTGGAGAGAAGGAATAGCTGACGTTTCGGGTCGAGACCCTTCTTCGGGTAGTTTTAATGGAGGCACTGCAGGGTGCGGGGAATCTTGCTTATAGAAACCCCCAAAATGCTGGAGTTTAACTCAGCGGGCCAGGCAGCATCTGTGGAGAACATGGATAAGTGACGCTCTGGGTCGGGACCATTCTTCAGATAGTTTGAATGCCAGCACACACCCACTCTTCCACTGTAGCAACATGCCATCGGCATTTTGGTCTGTAGCTGAATGTTGGAATGATTTAGAAACCAGGAAACGCAGGTGCTGGTTTCCAAAAGATGACACAAAGTGCTGGAGTAGCTCAGAGGGGAAGGCGGCATCTAAGGAGAAGATGGATAGGCGACGTTTCAGGTCAAGTCAAGCCAAGTCAAGTTTATTCGTCACATACACATACGAGATGTGCAGTGAAATGAAAAATGGCAATGCTCGCGGACTTTGTGCAAAAAGACAAACAAACAAACAACCAAACAAACTACAAACAGAATCACATATTCTTTTTCATATTAAATATTGTGGGCGGAAGGAAAAAGGGAAAAAAACAGCAATTTAAAAATTAGCAGTCGAGTGGTTCAGTAAAGTTAGTCCCTGGTGAGATAGGAGTTTACAGTGCTAATGGCCTCTGGGTCCTTCTCAACCTCTCCGTTCTCACAGCATGGCAACGGAGGCGTTTGCCTGAACGTAGCAGCTGGAACAGTCCGTTGCAGGGGTGGAAGGGGTCTCCCATGACCTTATTGGCTCTGGACCCACCTTCAGACTGACTGTAGGCAGGGGGGACACAACATTGGTCGATTTACTGCTAGAATATCAGTTCTCGCCAATACATTTTTTCTTACTAATTTCATTCCCGGCCGTTTGGCTTAGAGCGCCCCTTAGTTTGGTTCCAAACCGATAGAATAGGCGCTTTCGCCCCCATGTGCGATATATCTCCCCCAGCTCCCCACCACCTCAATAAATCTACTTGCACACATTAGGTGGGTGGTTCTCACCACCCCGGGACTCGCGAGTGGAGGAAATCCAAGATAACGTCTGTTGTGACAGGCGACGACCTGGCAGCGTTAATTATCGTGGAATGAGTTCCATGGGCCGTTCTGGTTAATGGTTTGCAGGTTTTTATGTCGCAGGGCACATTTCTGCATAGCGAGATAGGACACTCAACAATGGGAGAAGGCATGTATTTATTCTCCACCAAACACCTGAAGCTTATCTTATCTGGCGCGCTTGCTCCTTGTTTGTGGAGAGGTGACAAGACATTTAAGTGTCTCTAGGAGTCTGTCCTTATTTTTTTCCCATGGGGATGTCGCCTAGATCTCTCCTGTGCCAGGTGCATGGTACAGTGTAGCTGAGACAAGAGGCTTTCTTCATAAGTTCATCAATGGAAGTGATAGGAGCAGTAGAAATAGGCCATTCGGCCCATCAAGTCTACTCTGCTATGGCTGATCTATATATAGTTCATATTTCATTTCATGGGCATCTCATATTTCGTTTGGGCAGCTCACAGCCTAGTGGTATGAATCTTGATTTCTCTCACTTCAGGTAGCCCCGGCATTCCCTCTCCATCCCTCCCCCACCCAAGTTGCACCAGCTTCTCATTTTCACCCAACAAACTGCTAGCAATGGTATGTTTCCTATATCATTGTTACTTTTTGGGGTATTTTTTATTCATTGTTCTTTATCTCTCTACATCGTCATCTATATCTTTCGTTTTCCCTTATCCCTAACCAGTCTGAAGAAGGAAATTGACCCAAAACGTCACCCATTCCTCCTCTCCAGAGATGCTGCCTGTCCCGCTGAGTTATGCCCCTGTCCCACTTAGGAAACCTGAACGGAAACCTATGGAGACTTTGCGCCCCACCCAAGGTTTCCGTGCGGTTCCCGGAGGTTCTCCCTACCTGCTTCCACTACCTGCAACCACCTGCAACCTCCGGGAACCCCACGGAAACCTAGGGTGGGGGGCAAAGTCTCAGAGGTTTCCGTTCAGGTTTCCTAGGTGGGACAGGGGCATTACTCCCGTATTTTGTGTCTATCTTTGGTTTAAACCAGCATCTGCAGTTCCTTCCTACACATGGCTGATCTATCTCTCCCTCCTAACCCCATTCTCCCCATAACCCCTGAGTCTCGTACCAATAATTATTCCGAGTACTGGTCTTAAACTAAAAAAAAATGAGGTTCCATTTAAATATCTCTCATTTGCAACCCGTTCCGAAGCAGCCGATGAACAAATACATTCCAAGCCCTACCATCTGAAGCAAAATAGGAAGCAAAACGTAAATAAAAGTCCCCCAGTTTCCCTCTCCCTTGACTCTCAGTCTGAGGAAGGGTCTCCACCTGAAATGTCACCTATTAATTTGCTCCAGAGATGCTGCCTGACCCGCTGATTTACTGCAGCATGTTGTGTCCATCTTCAGCAAAATGTGTTAGATTAGTTTAGTTTAGAGATACAGCATGGAAACAGGCCCTTCCCCGCACCAAGTCCACACCAAGCATCTATCACACGCTCCCATCAGTTCTATGTTATCCCTCTCTCATCCACTCCCTACTCATTAATGGCAATTTGCAAAGGCCAATTAACCATTACAAGACCTACAATCTGATTAAGATGGTAAACAAAATATATCAAGAAAGGACCCAAAACCAGCATCTGCATGCAGTCCTTGTTTCGACAAGCAAAATATATATAATCTAAAGAAGGGTCCCAACCCAAAATGTCATCATTCCATTTTCTCCCAGAGATGCTGCCTATCCGCTGAGTTACTGCAACATGTTGTACCTATCTTCAGCAAAAATGTCGAGATTCAGCACAGAAACAGGCCCTTTAGACGACTGAGTCTATGCTAACCATCCATCACCTCTTCCCACTAGTTCTATCTTACCTCACTTCTCATTCACTTACTACACACTAAGGGCAATTTTACAGAAGCCAATTAACCTGCAAACCTGCACATCTTACTGGCAGACTGGTGCACCAATCTCTGCCTTTCACACGGATCTTCCACTAGATATTAGTTATCTGCAGGATCTAAACATGGGTTATTTGCTTTGCATCAGTACTTGAATTAAAAAAAAAATATATATATATATATATATAGACAAAATCATGGACTGTTGCCTACCTGGTGATAGGGTGGTGGAAAGAGAAAATCCTTTGCACTATTTGGTTGGTATTCTCACTCCAAGTCAATCAGAGCGTCATAGAGTTATGGAAACTCTAGAGAGTGGAAACAGGACCTTCAGCTCAACTTGCCCACACCGGCCAACATGCCCTGCCTACACTACTTGCACCCACCTGAGTTTGGCCCATATCCCATTATAAACCTGTCCTGTCCATGTACCTGTCCAAATGTTCCGTAAACATTGCGACAGCGCATGCCTCAACTACATCCTTTGGCAATGTATTAGACACAAAAGGCTGGAGTAACTCAACGGGTCAGGCAGCATCTCTGGAGAAAAGGAATAGGTGACGTTTGGGGTCGAGACCCTTCTTTGGTTTGGCTTTGCTTAGATGAGCCCATGTGACAATTATATCTATCTTGAATCTTGAATCTTGAAAGTCAATTCCTGTCAAGTTTGATGCAACTTTGGCTTATCTTTCAAAAGTTTGCAATGAGATATTACATGCAAGTGTAATTGGTTCAGAGGCACAGCAGTTTCAATAAAAGAATACTACATCACCATGCCCAATTTCAACAAAACCAAAGCAAGTATTAATAAATCAGTCTGAAGAAGGATCCCAAGAAATATCACCTAGCCATGCGCACCAGCAATTCCGCCTGGCCCGCTGAGTTACCCCAACACTTTGTATCTTTTCTTTTTGTAAACCAGCATCTCAGTTGCTTGTTTCTTTAATAATGCACCCACCTCATTCAGAAATAAAAGTTTAGTTTAGTTAACACAGCAGGGGAACAGGCCCTTGGGCCCACCGAGTCCGTGCCAATGAGTAATCCCTGCATTTGAGTGCTGTCCTACAAATTAAGGCCAATTTACAATTTTTTACCAAAGCCAATTAACCTACAAACCTGTATGTCTTTGGAGTGTGGGAGGAAACCGGGGAAAACCCACGCAGTCACGGGTAGAACGTACAAACCACGTACAGACAGTGCCCGTAGTCAGGATCGAACCCGGGCCTCTGGCGCTGTAAGGCATCAACTCTATCGCTGCGCCACCGTGCCGCCCCTAACTGTATCTGAGGCCAGTCTCCAGTGGCGGAACTTAAGGTATCTTCAGTATGGCCATAAAGTTGTTAGTACACGAAAGTTGTTCTTTTGCTTCTGCCTAGTTTTGTAAAAAAAAAAAAAAAGGACAGCCCTGGCCAAATCCAGACCAGACTGCAGGCACATTCCAGCTTTTGATTTTTTTTTTTGTGTTCAGAAACCGCTGAATCTTTAATTACAAGAAGCCGAATGGAGTTCGTTTATTTTTGGGGGAGGCCACTCCCAGCTAAAAACGAGTGTGAAAAAATGACCATATTAATAAGTATGGAACATATATTCTTAGACGAACTCCTGGTATTTATATCATTTCTCAGCAATATTCCACATTGCAACACACGCGTACATGATGCGCATGTTAGCAATGAATAAAACAATGTGGCACGCTTCCAACGTTTTTGGAACTATTTTCAAATGGCTCGGAGCAAACCCTTTGAAAAGTAATTACATAATATGGCACAATCTCTGGTGTGGACTGGAGTATTTACCAATTGGTGCATTTGTGGTGTCCTGGGAATATGTGGCTTGGCCCAGTGCTGCACTGTACTTGCAATCAAGGGACCCTTTAGACTCATTGCAGATGACCAAATTGGAATGAATTGCCCCCCGTTTGCTATTACTTGCTCCCCACGACTGTGAGGCATTGCAAAACCCCTCGAGTCTGAATCCCAGACCTAACTCAGCAAGCTGAGCAAAAGTAACGTCGCTAATTCTTGCAGCCTTGAGTGAAGTTCTCCATGATTCAATTTGGATCCCCACGCACAGACATACCCTAACAATTTGTAAGCATTCCTGTGCCAGGGATATTGAGAAGCAAAATAAGGGCCTCAGTCAAATACTAGGCACTAGAAGTGTGAGCTCAATGTTTCCGCTGCCTAATAGTGGAGGGTTTAAAACTTGAAAGGAGCAGATCCACTTGAAACATCTCTCATTTGCAACCTGTTCTTAAGCTGCTGATGTGCAAACACTGTTTCACTGTAGGCAAGGAGGGGGTTTCCTACAGCGAAGATTGACACAAAAGGCTGGAGTCACTCAGCGGGTCAAGCAGCATCTCTGGAGAAAAGGCTTAGGTGACTTTTCGGGTCAAGACTCTTCTTCAGACTGCGTACAACCTGATTAAAATGGGCAGCAAAGTATATTAGTTCAGTTTAGGTTAGAGATCCAGCACAGAAGCAGGCTCTTCAGCCCACATAGTCCATGCCGACTATCACGCACCCGTTCTATGTGACCTCACTTTCTCATCCACTCCCTTCACAACTGGGGGCAATTTTACAGAAGCCAATTAACCTAAAAACCTGCAGGCGTTGGGAATCTGGGAGGAAAGTAGGAATCCCGCACGGTCGCGGGGAGAATGTGCAAACTCCACACAGACAGCACCGGAGGCCAGGATCGAGCCTGGATTTCTTGACGCAGTGAGGAAGCAGCTCTATCACTGTGCTGTCTACCTTGTAATTGAATTGAATCTGGAGCTGGTTTAGCTACACTTTGATGAATCCTTCATATAGATGGGGCTCAGATGAGGCAGATAGATTAAATTGTATTAGCCAAAGTTAGGTCAGGGAGTAGAGTATGTCTTTTTATTCAAAGTGCAAGCACATTGTGGCAAGAGAATTATTCTTATTGATTATCATTGTCGCTGATGAATTACACAGCATTTAACTGGAACAAGATGTATGTTTTTGCATCAACATTGTACCCGTCTCATGTATCTGAGCCTCATGTTGGGTCAAGTTACCAGCGAGCCTTGTAATGTTGTGTCTGACTGTGGCTGTGATGTCTTTTCTTGTGACAGAACCATTGGAAGAGTTGCCCGGAGCCAGGGGAGAGACGACACGCCGCTTCCTCTTTAATTTGAACTCGATCCCGAAGGAGGAGCTGGTCACCTCTGCGGAGCTGCGGATCTACCGGGAGGAGGTGCGGGAGGCCTGCGCCAACGCCAGCGCCAGCGGCGGCGGCCACCACCGCATCAACGTCTACGAGATCCTCAAGCCGACGGCGCCCTCCGGCCACGACCCCATCACCCGGCTGCTGGACACTAAGCTGGTGCGGCACAATGCCAGCCGGTGGGAGAGCTTCGACGTCAGCCCGTCGGTGATGAGGTGGACGGCGCAGGGCCAGCCCAACCACGGCTTCGTGGCCGAGGTCGTCCACTTGGACCAGCAGGGGTGCCGGCCCTCCAAGAGGCACGTCAGGGTGAGCCGCTCCTTGCACCGGGACGCGGAGAGCTGGCCCCGACTGCGGCCTTTGCTGGTAACGTTCAGCCACGATGGCAAGGGGCACACCCTGGAGAAACGAGTGCGACGTCAGGCCAAGCACCACAAGCAGAAGAAGAGGCTCAAGTCCAGCTGCAGGCGACATCCTTTATATGTGGATTTCAACGACGTGGGGTGGAATGACTGGATAGTGGCACCCCCGGGATATCACGCTTTTTACTGTCAAGGGGAGTGCCCTTTCCCCCTGGCAGACCATTTAAACTCTACCAACCATGCCATCGTGCAGACTCTGGTCAACTCAGTGAACGCAAACATTCCCCGGGCTTGCTGTGTCCCCACTGACCTGAGCCCCATCTCCATGCTCTACCTCGACGAGCAGGACAAAGTGGTGCTGAAGAACTACCAGGACATGGTGGTGGAGGGCTGTGGCTGCCGCTAAAGCGGGAGACTCTCATCGCCGAGCGGAAAAAATTTTAAAAATCAAAAAATTTTAAAATAAAAAACCTTGACACTTTACTCTTTCCCAATGAAGACGCTATTTATGTTTAAAAAAAAAAAAAGATTAACAAAATAGGAACATCTATTTTGAAAATATATTTATGTCTACTTTAAAAGAAATTGGGAAAATAAATATTTTAACCAGAGAATTGTTCCTGTTAAATGATGTTTAATTGTATTTCAGATGTACATGTTTATATGGGTCTAACTCCCCCACATATGAAGTATAATGGTCAAATTCTTATTTTGTATTTATTGTTTATTGTAACCACTTTTAGAAAATAGCTAATTTGTATTTATATGTAATCAAAGATAAATATAGGGTCTGTACATAATTTGTCGATCCACATTTGTCTGAAGTACATATGGTTTGAAAGAAAACTGGCAGTGAAAAAAAACCTTTCTTCTCAGCTGGGGACAGGCGAAGTAAGGCTCTAAAAATGCTTCCGAGCTTGTAGCGACACGAGTCCACTCATTTCAAAGTGTTCTCTGACATGTGGCACATTAAAATTTTTGGCATAGCAATCTTGAAAAGCTTACCGATAATAAGATGAAGGGTTTAGGGGATTGGAATGCATACAAGAGTAATTGTAGCGAAATCTAAATAGCAAAACAGTGTAAAATAACACAGGGGCTGCTCCTTGTAGTTTACAGGTGGGTAAATTAGACAGAGGCCACAGGCAAAATGGACCCGTTATTCAACTTCGAGTGAGATCAAGCATAAATACTTAGAGAGAGAGAGAGAGAAAAAATCTTAAAGCCCACCTTTGAAAGGAAGATAACCTACCATCAGAAAGCTTCAAAAGCAAATGCCAGCTCAGTTCAGTGGTAATACTCAAGTCACTGAAGCAGTAAGCTGTGAGTTCAAGTACCTGTTCAGGTCTTGTGCACATGGCTTAACCATATTTAGGCCCGTGCATTATCGCAGGCTTTGCCTCTCTGGTATAGTCTTTAAACAGAGGTGTACCAGATTCCTCAAGTGATTGTCAAAGGTCCTGTAACTCTTTGAAGTAAAGCATTCTAGACGACCGTTCCAATGGTTTTCCACCCAAAATTTCTTCCTCGACTAAAACGGAACGGCACGGAGGCGCAGCGGCAGAGTTGCCGCCTTACAGCGCCAGAGACCCAGGTTCGAACCTGGCTACGGGTGCTGTCGGTACGGAGTTTGCATGTTCTCCCTGTGACCGCGTGCGTCTTCTCCGGCTGCTGCGGTTTCCTCCCACATTCCAAAGACATACGGGTTTGTAGATGAATTGGCTTTGGAAAGTTGTGAAATTGTCCTTCGTGTGTGGGATAGTGCGAGCTTCTGGGGTGACCACTAGTTGGCGTGGACTCTGTGGGCCGAAGGGCCTGTTTCTACACCCTATCTCGAAAATTGTCTTTAAGTCTTTAAGTCCAAAGCCTACGGCACAGAATCGATTGAAAATTAAGTTTGCCTCTTCAGTAACAATACTTGTGAGTCAAACATAATTAATTGGGCAAGGAATGCTTTGAGACATCCCCAAAATATAGAAGTAAACTATAGAATACCACTGTATCTGCATTGATTGAGCAATGTCACGTTACTTACACATGGAAGCCTTCTCCTGAAATACACTCCCATTGAAAGAAACGCCAGACCCACAGCCCAATTAAACCATCATGTCGGAAGGAACTGCAGATGCTGCTTTAAACCGAAGGCAGACGCAAAAAGCTGGAGTAACTCAATGGGTCAGACAGCACCTCTGGTGAAAAGGAATAGGTGACGTTTCGGGTAGAGACCCTTCTTCAGACAGGGTCTTGACCCAAAACGTCACCTATTCCTTCTCTCCAGAGATAACTTATATCTGACCCACTGAGTTACTCCAGCTTTTCGTGTCTGTCTTGGGTTGAAACCATCATTCCATGGAATCTCATGGAAATGCCTTAGTTTGTTCCCTGAACGGATCTTATTGAGATAACTGGCATTTGTTTAGGTCTGTGTTATTTATAATATGCCATGCACGCTAAGCTAATGACCGCATTACAATGATTTAAACAGCTCAGATGCTCCTTCTGTTTTATAAATGTGAAACAATTTCTTGACCGCAAATTGCTCCATTATTTATACTGGAAAATAAAGTAAGCTGGTCACAACCGTTGCGAAATATCATTCTCACATGAGCTGAGAGGAGTTAGATATAAGTTATACATTTCAGAATATTTTAAGTCCGCAGAATTTTGCAATCAGGAAATGTGGCCACAATCTTTCACCCAAGGAAACCCTTTAAATGAAAACTTTTGGAAAGTCCTTCCAGCCTGAGATACACGGGAAGTGTACTTACCAGGAATTCATTAATATTTACCAGATAGGACAAACAACATTGGAAATAGATACACTGTCAATTCCCATACTTTAAGTTATCTCTACTCACTGTGTTAGCATCCTCCCCTTTGTCATTGTCAAGCCCATCGGAGATTCTTTAAGTTATTTATTCCTTACTTCTGATAGAAGAAGAAAAAAATAGTTCCGATGTTATGAAGCCTTGTTTTTTTCCAGAGATTTTAAATACAATCGGAATGAGTCACCTGGAAGGTTAACATCACCTTTTGACCCTGTCACAAAAGTGATTGCTTATCTCTGCAAAATAACCCTCTTTGAGTGGATACGTTTATCAGTTGTCTTGTTTACCATGAACATTAGTGTTTCCACAGTTTATCTTCCTGCCTTAAACATCTCTCAACACAGATTAAACAATTAAATGCAACTCGCTGCCATTTCGGACGTCTTCTTGCAAGGCCTTTAAGATAATTTATAACTGTGACTGTATCCCCATGCCAACGTGTGTGTCTTTTATTTAAATGTGGTCTGGGGAAGCTAATTTTAAAGTTTTGTTCACCAACCGCTGAGTATTTCACCCAGTTCATCTGAAGCTATAAAGAATGTCCCGTGATGGAATTAGCCTATACTGGTCAGAAGACAGTTCCCTATACTTTCACAGGAGTGAGGCCTGGATAGAGTGAATGTGGAGAGGATGTTTCCACTAGTGAGAGAGTCTAGGACTAGAGGACGTAGCCTCAGAATTAAAGGATGTTCCTTTGGGAAGGAGATGAAAAGGAATATCTTCAGTCACTGGGTGGTGAATCTGTGGAATTCTTTGCCGCAGAAGGCTATGGAGGCCATCAGTGGATAGTTTAAAGGCAGAGATAGATAGATTCTTGATTGGCATGAGTGTCAGAGGTTATGGGAAGAGGGCAGGAGAATGGGGTTAGGAAGGGAGAGATAGATCAGCCATGATTGAATGACATGATTGAATGAAAACTTAGAAAATTCTTAAGGGGTTGGACAGGCTAGATGCAGGAAGATTGTTCCCGATGTTGGGGAAGTCCAGAACAAGGGGTCACAGTTTAAGGATAAGGGGGAAGTCTTTTAGGACCGAGATGAGAAAATCATTTTTTTTACACAGAGAGTGGTGAATCTGTGGAATTCTCTGCCACAGAACGTAGTTGAGGCCAGTTCATTGGCTATATTTAAGAGGGAGTTAGATGTGGCCCTTGTGGCTAAAGGGATCAGGGGGTATGGAGAGAAAGCAGGTACAGGATACTGAGTTGGATGATCAGCCATGATTATATTGAATGGCAGTGCAGGCTCGAAGGGCCGAATGGCCTACTCCTGCACCTATTTTCTATGTTTCTATGTTTCTATGACAGAGTAGACTTGATGGGCCGAATGGACTAATGCTGCTCCGATTACTTATGAACTGATGAGTACAGAAGTTTGCACTTGCTGGCTGTTGAGTGGTTGCAGGCAACTTCCTATTACGCCAAAATACATGTGTTCAAATGAAGTTAGAATGTCATGCTTTAGATATCTTTTGGATGATAGGCAGGGAAGAGAAACCTGCAAATCCTCCTTGTGATGCTCACTCTATTCCACTGTATTTTTTATAGTGATCTACTTTAGGGTGAGGGGAGAAAGATTTAAGAAGAACCTGAAGGGTACATTTTTTGTATAAAGTGTGGTGGGTGTGTAGAACAAGCTGCCGGAGGAGCAATCCAAAGACGTACTGGTTTGTAGGTTAATTGGCTTGGTATAATTGTAAATTATCCCTGGTGTGTGCAGGATAGTGTAAGTGTGTGGGGGGTCACTGGTCAGCGCGGATTCGGTGGGCTGAAAAACCTGTTTCCACGCTGCATTTCTAAACTGAATTAAACTATACCAAAACTAAACGGAGGTAGTTGAGGCAGGTACTATCACAACATTTAACAGACAAGCTGGAAAAGGGATAGAGAAGATTTATGAGGGTGTTGCCAGCATCCGAGGGCCTAAGCTATAGGGAGAGGTTGAGCAGGCTTGGACTCAGGCTAGCAATTCCCAGTAAATCAGGAGGATGAGGGGTGATCTCATAGAGGTGTACTAAACCATGAGAGGAATAGATCGGGTAAGATGCACAGGGTCTCTTGCCCAAACTAAACAAAACTCGGAGTAGGCGAATCAAGAACCAGAGGACATCGGTTCAAGGTGAGGGGGGAAAGATTGAATAGGAACCTGGTGGGTAACTTTTTTGCACAAAGGGTGGTGGGTGTATGGAATGAGCTGCCGGAGGAGGTAGTTGAGGCAGGTCCCAACGTTTATGAGACATTTGGACAGGTACATGGGTAGGACAGGTTTAGAGGGATATGAGCAGGTGGGATTAGTGTGGCTGGGACATGTTGGTCGGTGTGGGAAGTTGGTCTGAAGGGACTTATTTCCAAGCTGATTCTGACTCAAATTTCAAATTTGATACTAAAAGCTTCATTTATTTGTCCTTGACTGCTGGATGCAATGGATAGATTTATTTAGACGCATACGTCCAATCTTAAACGGGAATCTACAGACGCAAGACACAAAAAGCTGGAGTTACTCCTGTTTAAACCCGCATATGCAGTTCCTCCCCACACAATCTGTGTGGAGGCAATTTGAGCAAGAGAATGCAATGCTCCTCCCGAACTGGTTCTAATATAGATTGCAGGAAGCAACAGTTTAATTGGAATGCTTGATTATAAGGTTATGGTGCATAGTTCTGTCAGTAACCCAGTTGTTGCGTATACAACAGAGTACAAAGTCCCTGTTTGATTCTGGTCTGTGTAGAGCTAACTAATGTTGGTTGAGGTGTGCAGAAAGCGGGAGAAGGTGGCTGAAATATTTATGGGTTCAAAGAGGATAACTAATTTGGAGTATCACATGCAGTTCTGACCGCCCCATTATAGGATGTGGAGGCTTTGGAGAGGGTGCAGAAGAGGCTTACTGGAATGCTGATTGGATTAGGGAATATTAAACAAACTTGGGCTGTTGTCTCTGGAATGCCGGAGGCTGAGGGGAGACCTGATAGAAACGTTTAACATTAGGAGAGGCATAGATAGAAACTTATTCCCATGTCAAAGTCTTGGATGTGGAGAGGATGTTTCCACTAGTGGGAGAGTCTAGGACTCGAGGTCACAGCCTCAGAATTAAAGGACTTCCTTTAGGAAGGAGATGAGGTGGAATTTCTTTAGTCAGAGGGTGGTGAATCTGTGGAATTCTTTGCCACATGAGGTTGTAGATATTTTTAAGGCAGAGATAGATAGATTCCAAATCTGTACGGGTGTCAGGGGTTATGGGGAGAAGGCAGGAGAATGGGGTTAGGTGGGGAGAGATAGATCAGCCGTGATTGAATGGCGGAGTCGACTTGATGGGCCGAATGGCCTAATTCTGCCCCCATCACTTATGAACTTATGACTGGAGGGCATTGCTTTAAGGTGAGAGGGGGCAAGGTTGAAAGGTAATGCAGGGAGAATGTTCTTACTTAGAGGTGTGAGGAAAATCAAAAACCACTGTATAAATGGGCTCCCTTAGATATCCCACAAACAGCTCATGACCAACCATCAAGCTTGTATTTATTTTACTTATTCATCAATTTATTTATTATGTATTTATTTTACATTTGATCTGTAATTTAGACTTTTAGACTTTACTTTAGACTTTAGAGAAACAGGCCCTTCAGCCCACTGAGTCCGCGCCGGCCAGCGATCACCCCGCACGCTAATGCTATCCAACACACACTTGGGACAATTTACAATTTTACCAAAGCCAATTAACCTACAAACCTGTGCGTCCTTGGAGTGTGGGAGGAAACCGGAGCACCCGGAGAAAACCCACGCGGTCAAAGGGAGAGCGTGCAAACTCCGCAGAGACAGCACCCGTGGTCAAGATCGAATCCGGGTCTCTGGCACTGTGAGGCAGCAACTCTACCGCTGCGCCACTGTACTGCTCCTTATTAATGAGCTGATTCCAAGCCTTAGGCTAAGATAACCATGGGATTCAATGGTCTCACCCTTTACTGTACTGTTGCCTCAAGGGCTGGGAAGATGAGTTTAAATAAAAAATAATAGTTAAGGTGCATGCTTTTCATGATCTATTGGCTGGCTAGTTGGCCTCAATAACATATATGGGGTGGCGCGGTGGCGCAGCAGTAGGGTTGCTGCCTCACAGCGCCAGAGACCCCAGGTTCGATCCTGACTGTGGGTGCTGCTTGTATGGAGTTTGTACATTCTCCCTGTGACCTGCGTGGGTTTTCTCCGGGACCTCTGGTTTCCTCCAACACTCCGAAGGCGGGCAGGGGTTTGTAGGTTAACTGGCTTGGTAAAATTGTAAGTTGTCCTGAGTGCGTAGGATAGTGTTAGTGTAGGGGGGATGATCGCTGGGACGAAAAGCCTATTTCCGCACTGTATCTCTAGACTAAACTTTTCATGGGAATTTTGACCTCCCAGTATGTCAGGGGCAGGGTTTCGTTAATGATTGGAGGCTTGGATTTTTAACAACTAATCTATTGAAATAGTCATCAAACTTTGCCTGACTGCACCTAGAATATCACACGTACTTGCAGCAATCAAGACCCGAGCAGTCGTTCAAGTCGGGGATGGCACAGAGCAAAACTACAAAGACACACTCGCTGTGTCAAGGGTCTGGATTACCACGGAAGATCTGGAGAGGATTAGACTTTTTTAGCAAAACAGAGCTGATCTTAAAAGAGGCAGAGAAAATTGTTAGGCATTTGGAGAATCTCACTTCAAATTAAACTCAGAGGATGTATGTTTAAGATGGGGAAGGTACTTTAGGATACCAAAAACAACTTGGGTGGCACGGTAGAGCTACTGCCTTACAGCGCCAGAGACCCGGGTTCGATCTTGTGCTGTCTGTACGGAGTTTGTAGGTTCTCCCCATGACCTGCGTGGGTTTTACCCGAGATGTTTGAATTGAATTGAATTCAATTCAATTTAATTCAATCCCTTTATTGTCATTCAGACCAATAGGTCTGAACGAAATTTCGTTCCTGCAGTCATACATATAATAATAAATAACAAAAACACACAATAAACACAAATTAACATCCACCACAGTGAGTTCATCAGGCACCTCCTCACTGTGATGGAGGCAAAAGTCTTAAAGTCTCCGTCTCTTCCCTCCTTGTTCTCCCCCTGCGCTGAGGCGATCCAGGCTTCCGTTGTTGTGACCCCGCAGGGTGATGGTAAGTAAGTAAGTCCTGCGGCTCAACCGAGCTCCGCGAACGGGCCGGTTCAAGCTCCGTGGCCCGGGGTGGTCGAAGCTCCAAAGACGTGTCAGTTTATAGGTTTAATTGGCTTGGTATAAATGTAAAAATGTAAAAATTGTCCCCAGTGTGTGTAGGGTGGTGTTGATGTGCGGGGATCGCTGGTCAGTGCGGGCTCGGTGGGCCGAAGGGCCCGTTTCTGCGCAGTATCTCTAAACTAAACTAAACTTCCTCATGCAAAGAATGGTCAAAGCATGAACTAATCTCACAGATAGTGCGGTGCAGGAAAAAGCTCAGGAATCTTTTAAGGAAGGACTGCATTGTTAGGATTTCACAGAGCTAAACAAGCCATAGAATAGACCTGTTAGTCCAATCTTGTAATTATCTGCTTATCCTGTAATTATCCTAAGATTGCATGATCTCACAGAGTAGGTTTCTCATCCAATTAGGAAAAGCAGATGTGATGAAAACACACTGGGATAGGTTTAGTTTGTTGTCACATGAGTTACAGTGAAAAGCTTTTGTGTCACATAGCTGAGGCCTTCCGTTCACCAGTACATGGGGACTTTTCGGAGAAATGGACAGATGGGTTGGAGCATAGGGATTTACGACGTGTGGAATGTAGGAAGTTGATGAAGGCAGAGATAATGCTGGAGAATCGATATTGGAGGCTGAAAGACTAGTTATCTTAATGTAGGCAAAATATCTCAGCGGACAGGAGTTGGAGAAGGGGAGCATGGATCTGAAAACGTCTTGAGTAACAGCAAAAGTTGGGTGAAATGGTGGGAGGGTTCCTATGTACAGTGTGCACTCTCCCAGAGATAATAAGTTCATCAATTCTAGGAGCAGAATTAGGCCAATCAGCCCATCAAGTCCACTCCGCCATTCAATCATGGCTAATCTATCTCTCCCTGCTAACCCCATTCTCCTATCTTCTCCCCACACACCCGTATTAATCAAGAATCTTGATTCTAACGAACCCGTACTAATCATGAATCTATCTATCCCCGCCTTAAAAATATCAATTGACTGCCTCCACAGCCATCTCTGTGGCAATGAATTCCACCGATTCACCGCTCTCTGACTAAAGAAATTCCTCCTCATCTCCTTTCTAAAGGTTCTGAGGCCTTTTATTCAGGTGATCAGGCCTCTGATCCTGGACTCTCCCACAAGTGGAAACATTCACTCTGTCCAGGCCTGAATGGTGGAGGGTTTGGACATGAAGGGTATGGTGTTGATATTTGTGATCAACAGAAAAAAATGGCAGAGCTAGGAAGTATCAAAAGCTTGACTAGACACAGCCCATATCACACCTTGAATAGAATCTCGCATTCCCAGTTAAAATCTAACCTGGCCACCATTCTCTAGCCAAATCAAATTAAACACTCAACTTTGTCCACACATTAATTCCGAGCATAACCTGTTATATATATATATATCATATAATATTTACAGGATTAAGCAGTATTTTTGATTTTTGCATCTGTGGAGATAACCTTTTAAATAGTCTAAAATACGGAATTTTAAGTATGGATTCAAGGGATATGGGGAGAAAGCAGGAACGGGATATTGATTTTGGATGATCAGCCATGATCATATTGAATGGCTCGAAGGGCTGAATGGCCTACTCCTGCACCTATTTTCTATGTTTCTATATTTCTGGGTTAATATTTTACACTGAATTTATATCTCTCTGTACCCTGAAAGTTTATTAGTATATAGTCGGACTTTCTTTTTCAATGGAGGCTACACAAAATCCAGATTTTAGTGGCAAATTCCCTTTTACATGCTGTCTGAAGTGGGCTTTTTCATTCTTTTTGTTCTTTGAGAAACTATCTTGTCCCGTCAATTTGTCTGGTTTGTTGTGGAGTCATCCTGTTGCATGGTCTTGGCAATATTTTGGCGCCGTGCAGCAGCACGGTGGCACAGGAGTAGTGTTGTTGCCGTACAGCGCTTGCAGCGCCCGATACCCGACTACGGGTACTTGTCTGTACGGAGTTTGTACATTGTCCCTGTGACCGTGTGGGTTTTCTCAGAGTTCTCCGGTTTCCTCCCACACTCAAAGGACGTGCTGGTTTGTAGGTTAATTGGCTTGGTATAAGTGTAAAAAATTATCCCTTGTGTGTGTGTGTGTGTGTAGGATAGTGTCAGTGTGCGGGGATCGCTGGTCGGTGCGGACTTGGTGGGCGAAGGGTATTGTATCTCTAAACTAAACTAAACTAATCTAAACTAAACTAAGCTTCATGTTTATATGTCATTGCAAACGCGCTGTATGTCGTTTAGCTGAGAGTTTAATTTACTTGATATTTTGCTCCTTTTTTGCTTTGCAAGATAACCTGGCCGTTGGAGCCTCAACTGGCAACTTCTTATTTACAATGCTGAATTTATTTTTAGTTTAGACACAGCGAATTCTATCTAAACTCTTTCAGCGTGAGCTGGGACCACACTCGACCTATAGATGGCAGGTTTTATCATGTGGAGTTTTTAAAAAAATGTGAAAAACATAACTTTAGCAGCTAAAAGTTGAGTCGCTGTGCGGCTGTTTTCAGGATAGATACGTTCCACGTTCAATCCTTGGGTTTGGCCGAGATTCCTGATCTCAGCTGTGGTGATTATTGGAATGTCGTAACTGATCTCATTGCCCATTAAATGGATGAGAAGTCAAATGCCTTGGATCCCCTTTAATCTCCAGATTGGATTATTCCGCTGAGTCCACTATGGAATATAGTGACATGTTGTTCATGCCATGAAGTGAGCTTGGAAAATTCCAACCAAATTCAGGAAGGTCATTTGGCCCAACATGTCTACTCTGCAGTCATCTCAATGATATCCCAGCAATCCAGCTGTTCCTTCAAAAAAAAAAAATCTCGCTCATTTTCTTCCTGCACCCCATTGTTAGGACACTATAGTTGATCTCCATGTGAAAGGCCTGGATAGAGTGGATGTGGTGAGCATGTTTCCACTAGTGAGAGAGTCTTGGACCAGAGGTTATAGCCTCAGAATTAAAGGATGTTCCTTTAGGAAGGAGATGATATGGAATTTTTTTAGTCAGAGGGCGGGTCGCCGCGCTGGAGCTCCGGTGAGCTGAGACCGCCGGGTAAAACATCGCGGAGCTGCGGGTCTGAGGAGCGACCAGCTGCGGGCGGCGGCGCTGAACTTTACATCGGGAGCCTGGGATCTCGCGACGAGATCGGCAGTTGTGGAGCTCCAACCGGCGCGGCCTTGTCGGCTTCGGAAGCCGCGGCCTCCAGTGCGGAAGCGGCCGTTCCAGGTGTCCCTAGCCGCTGGGAGGACTCTCCCGACGCCGGAGCAACATCACCCGGCGAGAACGGCCTGGAACATCGGGCCTCCGTAGAGGCAACTGTGGAGGCCTCAATGGGCCCGACTATGGGTGAACTGGGGTTGGGGACTGGACTTTGTGCCTTCCCTCATGGTGGGAGCCATTGTGGGGGGATGTTCTTTGTGTTTAAGACTCTCATTGGTGTTATGTCTGTATTCATTTTTTTGTGTGCTGCAAAATGGCAAAAAGCATTTCACTTCACTACACCTGGGTGTATGTGAATGTGACTAATAAAATACCTTTGAATAAATAAAATACCTTTGATCCTTTGAATCTGTGGAATGGATTGCTACAGAAGGCTGTGGAGGCCAATGGATATTTTTAAGGCAGAGATAGATAGATTCTTGATTAGCATGGGTGTCAGGCGTTATGGGAAGAAGGCAGGAGAATGGGGTCAGGCGGGGAAAGATAGATCAGCCATGATTGAATGCGGGAGTAGACTTGATGGGCCGAATGGCCTAATTCTTCTACTATCACTTATGAACATGTATTTACGTATTTAAAAAAAAACTGCAGATGTTGGATTATACCAAAGATAGACACAAAATGCTGAAGTAACTCAGCGGGTCAAGCAGCACCTCTGGAGAAAAGGTATAGGTGACTTTTGGGGTCGGGACCCTTCTTCGGACTGAAGTGGTCCCGACCTGAAACGTCACCTATTCATTTTCTCTAGAGATGCTGCTTGACCCGCTGAGGGCTATGCCCCTGTCCCACTTAGGAAACCTGAACAGAAACCTCTGGAGACTTTGCGCCCCACCCAAGGTTTCCGTGCGGTTCCCGGAGGTTTTTGTCAGTCTCCCTACCTGCTTCCACTACCTGCAACCTCCGGCAACCACCTGCAACCTCCGGGAACCGCAAGGAAACCTTGGGTGGGGCGCAAAGTCTCCAGAGGTTTCCGTTCAGGTTTCCTAAGTGGGACAGGGGCATTAAGAATATTGTCTGTTGCTTTAGAATCACCTCCCAAGTGCTGACAAGACAAGCCAAATTCCCCAACTTGTTCTTCATAGTCCAGAACCTTGGCACTGTCTTGCCAGTTGGAAGCTCTTGAGATCATCTTAAACGTGTTGTTACTCAACTTAAAGGAATCTGCAATGTGAGAGGAGATGCTAGTATTTGCATCATTATCCCACAGCATAACATTCAATATCAGAATAATAATTCTAAGCTTAAAATATATGGCCTGTTGCCGAATCCGTCAGAAAGGGTTGCCTCCCTGATTCCTCGTGGTCAGAACTGTTTAGTTTAGTTTAGTTTGTTGTCACGTATACAGTGAAAAGCATTTGTCGTCTGCTGTCCAGTTAGCGGAAAGACGGTACATGTTTGTAATTGAGCAGTCCAGGTACAAGATAAAGGGACTAACGTTTAGTGCAAGGTAAAGTCCAGTAAAGACAGCCCGAGGGTCTCCAATGAGGTAGATGGCAGTTCAGGACCGCTGTCTAGTTGTTGGTGGACGGTTCAGTTGCCTCATAGTGATAACAGCTGGGACGAAACTATCCGTGAATCTGGAAGTGTGCGGGAGAGGGGAGACGAGGGGATGGCCAAGGTGCGGCTCGTCCTCGATCATGCTGCTGGCCTTGCCGAGGCAGCGTGAGGTGTAAATGGAGTCAATGGAAGGGAGGTTGGCTTGTGACTTGTGATGGTCTGGGCTGCGTCCGAATCCCTTGCGGTCTTGGATGGAGCTGTTTCCGAACCATTATTATACAGTATTCCTGGTATGTTTGCTCACAGACCGTTACAAAATTAATTCATTCATTCCAATAACTTTATTCCTACTGTTATGGAATTCAGCATATTGTTAACGTTGCTACCCTAAAACCTAAACGCTGCCAACATCTGTGGAACTGTTGGCACAGGGAACTGCAGATGCTGGAAACTTGCCTGTAAAACAAAGTGCTGGAGGGTCTCAGCGGGTCAGGCAGCATCTGCGGAGGGAAAGGATGGACAATGTTTCAGGTCGCGACCCTTCTTCAGACTGATGGTTGGGGGGTGGGGGGGGGGGGGGGTGGGGTTGGAGGAAGCTGGAAATAAGAGGGAGGGATGGGACAAAGTCGGGTAAATGATAGGTGGATACAGGTGAGAGAGTGGAGTATTGGCAGATGGGTGGAAGTGATAAAGACTGCAGGTGAAAAGGAGACAAAGGGGTGTCAGAAAAGGAGGGGAGAGGAGGAGTGGGATTTAATTCTGGAGGGAGGGATATGGTGGAAGGAAACATGGGGGGGGTGGGGGGGGTGGGGGTGTGAGGGGGGATGGGATAGAACGGGTTAAAAGGGGAAATATTGGGCTCGAAGATGGGAGATGAGGATATGAAGGAGGGGAATGGAGAATGGTGACTGTGTGTGAGGGAGAGGGTTGGAGGAACATGTACACACTGCAAGGGGGGGGGGGGGAGGTGAAGAATAGAAAGAGAGGGTCTCTGTGGATCTATAACCCCCAGCAACCCAACTCCATCCACCCATCTGCCTCCTCCAACCACTGCTTCTTTGAGAAAAGGTCATAAGGTAATGTGATAGGAGTAGAATTAGGCCATTCGGCCCATCAAGTCTACTCCGCCATTCAACAGTGGCTGATCTATCTCTCCCTCCTAACCCCATTCTCCTGCCTTCTCCCCATAACCTCTGACACCCGTACTAATCACAAAATCTATCTATCTCTGCCTTAAAAATAACCACTGACTTGGCCTCCACATCCTTCTGTGGCAAAGAATTCCACAGATTCACCACCCTCTGACTAAATAAATTTCTCCTCATCTCCTTCCTAAAAGGACGCCATTTAATTCTGAGGCAATGACCTTTGGTCCTAGACTCTCCCACTAGTGGAAACATCCTCTCCACTCTATCCAAGCCTTTCACTATTCTGTACGTTTCAATGAGGTCCCCCCTCATTCTTCTAAACTCCAGTGAGTTCAGGCCCAGTGCCGTCAAATGCTCATCATAGATTAAGCTACTCATTCCTGGGATCATTCTTGTAAACCTCCTCTGGGCTCTCTCTAGAGCCAGAGCAAACCCTTCCTCAGATATCGTGCCCAAAATTGCTCACAATATTCCAAATGTGGCCTAACCAGCGCCATATAGAGCCTCAGTGTTACATCCCTATTTTTGTATACAAGCCCTTTGAAATAAATTATAGTAGTGCGTTTGCTTTCTTTACTACCGATGGATGGAGAAGGAGAAGGGGAAGTTGATTTCTTTTGGAACTAAGTCCTGGATAGGCCTGGAGAGAGTGGATGTAAAGAGGATGTTTCCACTGGTGGAAGAGTCAGGGACCAGAGGCCATAGCCTCGGTATAAAAGGACGTACTTTCAGGAAGGAGATGGGGAGGAATTGCTTCAATCAGTTGGTGGTGAATCTGTGGAATTCATTGCCACAGACGGCTGTGGAGGCCAAGTCAATGGATATTTTTAAGGCAGACATTGACAAATTCTTCATTAGTATGGGTGTCAGGGGTTACGGGGTGAAGGCAGGAGAATGGGGTTGAGAGGGAGAGATAGATCAGCTATGATTGAATGATGGAGTGGACTCGATGGGTTGAATGGCCTAATTCTGCTCCTAGAATTCATGCACATGAGAAAATAGCACTGTTATTGACCACATGACCCTTGCCTTTCAATAAAATCATGGCTAAATTGTACCAGCCTCACTTCCCCACCATCCTCAATCCCATGATCTTTAAAGTAATCAAATATCTACCTGCTCTTTAGCTGTGTTAGAACATCACAGGAACAGGCTCTTTGGTGCACAATGTCTGTGTCTAACAAGATGCCAAGCTAAACTAAACCTGCATGTGATTCATATCTCACCATCCACTGCATATCCAAGTGCCTTTCTAAAAGCCTCGTAAACACCACATTCATATCCGCCCACCACCACCCCCACCCCTGGCAGTGCGTTCCAGGCACCCACTACCCTCTGTGTAAAAGACTTGCCTAGCTAATCTCCTTTAAACTCTGTCCCTTGCATTTTCAAGCTATGCCCTTTAGTCCTTGAGAGAGAGAGGCTAGAAACATGGAAACATATTTAATAGGTGCAGGAGTAGGCCCTTTGGCCCTTCGAGCCAATACTGCCATTCAATTGCCAGAGGTGCTGGCTGAGACATTTATTTTGTAAATCAGCATCTACAGTTCCTTCCTTTGACATTTTACCGGAGTGCTGTCTGGCATTCACTACAAGGAGAACTGATTGTCCAAAATCTGTACCCCATTCCTGCTTTCTCCCCACATCCCTTGATTCCGTTAGCCCTAAGAGCCATATCTATCTAACTCTTGAATAAATTGGCCTCCTGTGGCAGGGAATTCCACAGATTTACAACTCTATGGGTGAAAAACGTCCTTTTGGGAAGGAGATGAGGAGAAATTTATTTAGCCAGAGGGCGGTCACGGTGGCGCAGCGGCAGAGTTGCTGCCTATCAGCGAATGCAGCGCCGGAGACCCGGGTTCGATCCCGACTACGGGTGCTGTCTGTACGGAGTTTGTGCGTTCTCCCCGTGACCAGCGTGGGTTTTCGCCGAGATCTTCGGTTTCCTCCCACACTCCAAAGACGTACAGTTTTGTAGGTTAATCGGTTTGGTAGATGTAAAAATTGTCCCCAGCAGGTGTCGGATAATGTTAATGTGCGGGGATCGCTGGTCAGCGCGGACCAGGTGGGCGCGCTGTATCACTAAATAAATTTCTGACTGTCTTCCCTATCTATGCTGCTTGTCATTCCATATACTTCTCTGCACCAGATCATTCTATATATCAGGTCTCCGCTGAACTTCCAGAGAAAACAATCCAAGTTTCCCCAACCTCTCCTTGTAGGTAATGCCCTCTAATCTAGGCAGCACCCTGGTAAAATGTCAAAAGAATCAAAATAAGTGCCTTTAGACTTTTAGACATCAGAGATACAGCACGGAAACAGGCCCTTCTGCCCACCAAGTCCATGCCGATCACTGACCACCCCGTACACTAGCACTATTCTACATAATGGAGACAATTTACGATTTTTACCAAAGCCAAAGGCTTTTAAGGCAGAGATAGATAGATTCCTGATTAGTACAGGTGTCAGAGGTTATGGGGAGAAGGCACGAGAATGTGGTTAGGAGGGAGAGATTGTTCAGCCATGATTGAATGGCGGAGAAGACTTGATGGGCCGAATGGCCTAATTCTACTCCTATCACTTATGACCATATGACCTTATGGCAAATTAACCTACAAGCTTGTTCAAGAAGAAACTGCAGATGCTGGGAAATCGAAGGTAGATAAAAATGCTGGAGAAACTCAGCGGGTGCGGCAGCATCTATGGAGCGAAGGGAATAGGCAACGTTTCGGACCAAAACCCTTCTTCACACAAGCTTGTATGTTTTTAGTGTGGAAGGAAACCTGACCACCTGGAGAAAACCCACACAGTCACAGGGAGAACGTACAAACTCTGTACAGCACGCAACCGTAGTCAGGATCGAACACGGGTGTCTGGCGCTGTGAGGCAGCAACTCTACCGCTGCGCCACTGTGGTACCCGCAAACAACGTTTTTGGTCGGGACCCCTAAACCTTTTCTGCACCCTCTATGTGTTCATGGTACACCAGTCATTGAAGGTAGGCATGCAGGTGCAGCAGGCAGTAAAGAAACCGAATGGTATGTTGGCTTTCATAGCAAAAGGATTTGAGTATAGGAGCAGGGAGGTTCTACTGCAGTTGTACAGGGTCTTGGTGAGACCACACCTGGAGTATTGCGTACAGTTTTGGTCTCCAAATCTGAGGAAGGACATTATTGCCATAGAGGGAGTGCAGAGAAGGGTTCACCAGACTGATTCCTGGGATGTCAGGACTGTCTTATGAAGAAAGACTGGATAGACTTGGTTTATACTCTCTAGAATTTAGGAGATTGAGAGGGGATCTTATAGAAACTTACAAAATTCTTAAGGGGTTGGACAGGCTAGATGCAGGAAGATTGTTCCCGATGTTGGGGAAGTCCAGGACAAGGGGTCACAGCTTAAGGATAAGGGGGAAATCCTTTAAAACCGCGATGAGGAGAACTTTTTCACACAGAGAGTGGTGAATCTCTGGAACTCTCTGCCACAGAGGGTAGTCGAGACCAGTTCATTGGCTATATTTAAGAGGGAGTTAGATGTGGCCCTTGTGGCCAAGGGGATCAGAGGGTATGGAGAGAAGGCAGGTACGGGATACTGAGTTGGATGATCAGCCATGATCATATTAAATGGCGGTGCGGGCTCGAAGGGCCGAATGGCCTACTCCTGCACCTAATTTCTATGTTTCTATGTTTCTATACAAATAATATATTCACTCAAGCATAGTAAATTACTACTGCAGCACTGTGTCGTTTATTTTCTTAAGACCAAAAGGATACTGCTCGTGTGTGGGGATTGCTGGTCGGTGCGGACTAGGTGGGCCAAAGGGCCTGTTTCCGCGCTATATATCTAAACTAAACAAAACTAAAACAAAACACATTGGAGCAGAATTAGCCAAATGGGACCATCATTTATTTCGAAGATAGGCTCAAAAACCTGGAGTAACTCAGCGGGTCAGGCAGCATCTCTGGAGAAAAAGGAATAGGTGACGTTTCGGGTCGAGACCCTTCTACTCTTTAGTGCTCTGCATAATCAAATGACCACTACTCATGTAGTAAAGCAGCATGGTGGCTCAGCAGTAGAGGTAACATAGAAACATAGACAATAGGTGCAGGAGGAGGCCGTTCGGCCCATCGAGCCAGCATCGAGCATATGATCATCCAAAATCAGTACTCGTCCCTGCTTTTTTCCCATATCCCTTAATTCCCGTCGCCCTAAGAGCTAAATCTAACTCTCTCGTGAAAGGTGTTGTCTAACAGCACCAGAGACCCGGGTTCGATCCTGTCTACGGGTGCTGTCTCAAATGAGTTTGTACGTGCTCCCCGCGACCTGCGTGGGATTTCTCCCAGATCTTTGGTTTCCTCCCACACTGCCAAGACATACAGGTTTGTAGGTTAATTTGCTTGGCATGAATGTAAAATTGTCCCTAGGATAGTGTTAATGTGCGGGGATCGCTGGTCGGTACGGACTCGGTGGGCCGAACGGCCTGTTTCTGAGAGTTAGATATAGCTCTTATGCCTAATGGAATCAACGGATAATGGGAAAAGGCAGGAACGGGATGATCAGCAATGATCACATTGAATGGCGGTGCTAGCTCGAAGGGGCCGAATGGCCTACTCCTACACCTATTTCCTATTTCCTATTTCTATGTAATCTGCAACATGGTTTATTTGAAGCTTCTGGTTGAGTTTGTTCCTGTGATTTTGTTTTCTAAGTTCATGCGGTCTAAAGTTAAGATGAAACAACGTGACCACACCAGCAGTAGTAAATAGTTGCAGGATTACTCTCTCACTGAATTGCTGCCTTCATCCTACCCTGGAGCAGCCCGTCGCTATGTGTCCAGTCCAATGTAAAGTTCAGTGAAAGTCTGACAAATATTTTAAAGGAAAGCCGACTGTGGAACAAATGCTGGATTTCAAAGGGTAATTTTGCTTCCTGATAAAGCAAGGCTGTTGCAAGCGTAATGGTTTGTTTTGATTGCTAGACTGTAAAAACCTAACATTAATCCCAGTGTGGAAATTATACACTCATCCATTCCACACATCTCCTGCACGAAGCATTACTCACACATAACTTTCCTATCTACTATGTATAATCAGAGTGCTCCTGTTCCAACCGAGTACGCTCACAAAATGCACACTGTACTCTGCTGGAATTTCTTGTTCCATTCGAAGGCAGAGGTTGGGGCCAGTGCCTGTGCCGTCTGGCTTTGTGCAAGGAATAAAAGAAGCGCTCTTTAATCTCGGTAACATTATCATGACGCACACACACACACACCTTGATGCAGGCCAAACGTGACGATAGAATTCGCACCCGCTGGAGCTGTAGAGGACATGTTTGAAAAACCGACACAATCACAGGCACCTGGATGAGGCACACGCGCTTGCATGCACAAAAATACTCAGAGCAACATACGCGCGCGTGCACGCTCGCTCATTTACACACACACGCAAACAAAACAAAAAAGGCAGTTTGTCAAACTCATATGAAACCTTAGCTAAATTAAATTCTGACCACTATGAACAGTTTAATCTCTATTTTGTGAAAAAATACAACGAGGAAGTGACAAATAGAATTCTAATTACATATGTTTGAGATGATGGGTGGGTGGGAGAGAAGAGGGAGAAATGTGTTAACCAAATTAAATGCTTTCCTATCACAAAAACAATGACAAACATGCAAATGAATATTCTACAATTCTCAATAAAAATGCAATTTCTTTAAAGTGATCCACATATAGTTAACTAATGAGGTTAAGAGTGGTATTAGAAAAAAAAGGCTTGTAATGTTTCTAGAAAGAGCACCTAATCACACACCTGAACACAGATACATATACGAATATGAACTCACACACACACATCAATACGCACACACATGTAAACACCTAAACACACACGCATGAACACAGAGACACACACACATATATATATATACATGTACAAGGCGCACAAAAATGCTGGAGAAACTCAGCGGGTGCAGCAGCATCTATGGAGCGAAGGAGATAGGCAACGTTTCGTGCCGAAACGTTGCCTATCTCCTTCGCTCCATAGATGCTGCTGCACCCGCTGAGTTTCTCCAGCATTTTTGTGTACCTTCGATTTTCCAGCATCTGCAGTTCCTTCTTAAACACTTTATATAAATGTACACGTGTGTGTATACTGTATGTATATGTATATACACATACACATGTATATATACACATATATATATATACACACACTCAGATACATACATATGCATGTTCATGTATATGTATATGCGTCTGTGTGTGTGTGTGCATATATGTGCATGTATAATATATAATATATATATACATGTAGGAATTCTTACACATATTCACACACACTTGCACAGACACGCATATATATATAATTATAAATATGTGTGTATATAATATGTATGTATAATATATATACAAGCATTAATTCATACGCATAATCATGCACACACACACACGCCTGCACACACACCTGCACACACAAGCACGCACAAGCACGGAAACACACGCACAGTTGCACAGACTTGTCCCCGAATTGCTTTCCCCTTCAAAGCACAGATGTTGGAGACAAACGTCAGAACATTTGTGACATTATGGAAATAACTAGCCCTGCATACGTACACCCCTCATTACTACATCGCAACCTGGTGAGTGAAATGGATCAAGCACAATCCTGCAGCAACAGAAAATAAAGCTGTCCAAAGTGATTTAGCTTAATACCACTACAAGGACATAAAACATCTTGAATTTTATATCTGCCACTTTTGATTAAATATGACCATCTTATGTAACCACTTGCACATTTGCAGTGGCCTGGGTTTTTGAAAACCGAGACAATTATTATTAATATTCCACAATACTATTAGAAACTTTGCAAAGATTTCCCATGTAAAATCAGAGAAAAAAATTGTTTTATAGAAATTCTGTCTTTTTGACTCTTTCCTATAGCACGTTGCAACTTTTGGTGGAATCTGATGAAAATTTGCTTTCCATCCTTTAGAAAAACATCCAGGTGGGTAATATTAAATTGTTGGATAATCATACAAACACTGACCACTATTTCCCTGTTGCAGGAGCCAGAGGAAACTGGAGATACCAGAGAAAACCCACACGGGTCACGGGGAGAACGTACAAACTCCGTACAATAGACAACAGACAACAGGTGCAGGGGTAGGCCATTTGGTCCTTCGAGCCAGCACCGCCATTCAATGTGATCATGGCTGGTCATCCACAATCAGTACCCCGTTCCTGCCTTCTCCCCCAGTATCCCCTGACTCCCCTATCTTTAAGAACCCAATCAAGCTCTCTCGTAAAATTATCCAGAGACTGGCCTCCACCGCCCTCTGAGGCAGAGAATTCCACAGAATCACAACTCTCTGTGTGGAAAAGTGTTTCCTCATCTCTGTTCTAAATGCCTTACCCCTTATTCTTAAACTTTGGCCCCTGGTTCTCGACTCCCCCAACATCGGGAATATGTTTCCTGCCCTTAGCGTGTCCAAACCCTTAATAATCTTATTTGTTTCAATAAGATCACCTCTCATCCTTCTTAATTCCAGAGTATACAAGCCCATCCGCTCCATTCGCTCAGCATATGACAGTCCCGCCATCATTTTTTCGGCACTCCAGACAGGCACTCATAGTCAGGATTGAAACCCGGGTGTAAGGCAGCCATTCTACCGCTGAGCCACGCCGCCACCTTAAGCATGTGGTTGCTTGATTAAGGAATTAACCACTGAGTATCCACTGCCATGAGAAATAGTTCAGTTTCCAGATTCAGGGACAGTTACTTCCCAGCTGTTATCAGGCAACTGAACCATCCTACCACAACCAGAGAGCTGTCCTGAGCTACCATCTACCTCATTGAAGATGCTCATTCTATCTTTAATCAGACTTTATCCTGCTCTAAATATTATTTCTTTTTATCATGTATAGGATCCGTACACGGTGTATGGCTCGATTGTAACTACAGGTGTCGGGGGTTATCTTTCCACTGACTGGTTAGCACGCAACAAAAAGCTTTCAACTGTACCTTGGTACACATGACAATAAACTAAACTAAAGCAAACTAAACATAGAAACATAGAAAATAAGTGCAGGAGTAGGCCATTCGGCCCTTTGAGTCAGCACTACCATTCAATATGATCATGGCTCCGTTCCCCGTTCCTGCTTTCCCCCCCCCCCCCATCCCTTGATTTTGTTAGCCCTAAGAACTAAATCTAACTCTCTCTTGAAACCATCCAGTGAATTGGCCTCCACTGCCTTCTGTGGCCAAGAATTCCGCAGATTCACAACTCTCTGGGTGAAAAAGGGAGAAGAAAGGAGAAGGAAGGAGAAAGGAAGAGGAGGAGCCGGAGGGCTGAGGGAGAGCAGAGAAGGGGAGGAGACAGCAAGGGCTACCGGAAATTGGAGAAGTCAATGTTCGCTTCCCCAATTTCCAGAAGCCTATTTGCCTATTTCCTTTGTTCCATAGATGCTGCTGCACTCGCTGAGTTTCTCCAGCACTTTTGCCTACCTTTGATTTTTCAGCAGCTGCAGTTCCTTCTTAAACTAAACTAAACTAAACTAAACTAAACTAAACTAAACTAAACTAAACTAAACTAAACTAAACTAAACTAAACTAAACTCAACTCAACTAAACTACCCAGTACTGGTCATCAGAGTTGACCCCATCTATATCTTAAGACATTGTTCACTATAAAAAAGATACTAAGCGAGACTACCACAAACATTCATTCACCCACCCATTATCATAACATGGCAGTAGTGTGTGATGTCTACTGTGACATTGTGAGCTTTCTTGATCAGCGCTTCACAAACCTTTGAGAAGGCAACCATTTGGATGGGAACCTTACCAACCCCAATGTGCTCACAGGGGGAATGTAAAAACTCTACATAGATGGCACCCAAGGGATGCAATAGACATTTTATGGCTGTGGAGAAGATGTTTCCAATAGTGGGAAAGTCTCGGACCAGAGGCCATAGCCTCAGAAGAAAAGGATGTGCCTTTAGAAAGGAGAATGAGGAGTCATTTCTTTAGCAGAGGGTGGTGAATGGAGACCGTCATTGAGTAATTTCAAGGCAGAGATTACTACGGGTGTCGGGGGTTATGGGGGAGAAGGCAGGAGAATGGGGAGGGGGAAAGATAGATCAGCCACAATTGAATGGTGGAATAAACTTGATGGGCTGAATGGCCTAATTCTGCTTCTGCGACTTACAAGATACAAGATACATTTATTTGTCATTTGGACCCCTTGAGGTCCAAACGAAATGCCGTTTCTGCAGCCATACATTACAAACAAATAGACCCAAGACACAACATAATTAACATAAACATCCATCACATTGCTTTGATGGAAGGCCAAATAAACTTATCTCTCCACTGCACTCTCCCCCCCCCCCCCGATGTCAGAGTCAAAGTCAAAGCCCCCGGATGGCGATGGCGATTGTCCCGCGGCCATTAAAGCCACGCCGGGTGGTGCGAGGTCGCACACCGGGTTCTTGATGTTAGAGCCCCCGGCGTGCGCTTGCAGAGTCCCGCGGCCATTCCAAACCGCGCGGGGCAGTGGTGTTAGGCCCCGCTCTAGGAGCTCTTCAACCCCGCAACTCGGGCGGGGGAAGTCGCCGTTGCGAGAGCCCTGAAAAGCGGTCTCCCTCCAGGGACCCGCGGGCTCCCGGTGCCGCCGTCCACAGACCTGCCGTTGAAGCCTCCGACTCTCCGGTCGGACCGCAGCAGCAGCAGCAGCAGCAGCAGCAGCGCTCCTCCACCACTCCACCCGCTCCGGACTCTGCCAGCCCCGCGACAGTGACGGTGAGTCGTCAGCACCAGAGTCCCCGGTCTCTTCCTGTTGGAGGCCGCTCCTCGTTGCAGCCCTAACGATAATGGAAACCCGACGAGAAAAGGTCGGGTCTCCCGTGCAGGGAGAGATTTAAAATGTTCCCCCCCCCCCCTCCCACCCCCCCCCACCCCCACCCCCCGCCCCCCCACACACACACCCCAACAAAAAATAACAAAAACCACATAAAAACATAGACAAAAAATAATAAAACGCGAACAGACTGCAGAGGCCGCTGCTGCCGAGAGTCGCGTATGATCGTGAGTAGTCGCCCAAAGAGTCGTACCTTGTTATGAACTTATGAACTTTTAGATATTAACGTACTTCACCCCTGGAGATGTGTACTTAGCTAAGAAACGTCAGCTACAGGCTTGATCAACATTACATCTGGGCCCACAAACAGCTGCTTACACTATCTGCCTCTGTGCATGTTATAATATTTAGAACCTTATCAATAAGCAGGCTGACCATCCTATTTACAGCTACTTAAGCTAGCCCCAGGCTGGTTTACATTGTAGTTGTTTGTTTTTTTTAGCAACTGTGCACGCATTGAAAATTTTTAATCTAGGTTAGTTCAACTTTGAGTTCTCCCGTCGTTGATGCTTGCATGGAACATTTGGGATTCCCTCATACAGTTGGCCAATGACTATTCCATTCCTCGTCGATCCTAATGATCCTAGTAATCGACTTCAGGAAGCGAAGAGGTACACATACCTCACTTTGCATTGAAGGTGCTGAAGTAGTGATGGTTAAAGGTTTTCAAATGCCTAGGAGTAAATATCAACAGCAACTTCTCCTGGACCACCCATATTGAAGCAACGGTCAGGAGAGCACACCAACGCCTCTACTTCCTTGGAAGATTTATGGCCCTGTCCCACTTACGCGACTTTTTCGGCGACTGCTGGCACCTGTCATAGATCGTTGCAGGTTGGCGAAAATTATCAACGTGTTGAAAATCCAGCGGCGACCAGAAAGACGCAACGACTCTTTGGGCGACTGAGGAGACGACTCACGACCGTACAGGCGACACCCCGGTGACATGTCGCGGGGTGAAGCCTGTATGGTCGTGAGTAGTCGCCCAAAGAGTCGTACCTTGTTCTGGTCACCGCTGGATTTTCAACACGTTGAACATTTTCGGCCACCTGCAACGACCTATGACGGGTGTCGGCAGTCGCCGAAAAAGTCGCGTAAGTGGGACAGGGCCATAAGGAAGTCGGGCATGTCCTCTACAACTCTCACCAACTTCTACAGATGCGACGTAGGAAGCATTTTATCGGGATGCAACACAGCTTGGTTTGGGAACAGCTCCACCCAAGGCCGCAAGAAATGGCAGTGAAATGTGGACGCAGCCCAGACCATCACACAAAATATCCTCCCTTCCCTTGACTCCATTTATGCCTCGCGCTGCCTCGGCAAGGCCAGCAGCATAATCAAGGATGAGTCGCACCCTGACCACTCTCTCTTCTCCCCTCTCCCATCGGGCAAGAGGTACAGAAGTGTGAAAACGCACACCTCCAGATTCAGGGACAGTTTCTTCCCAGTTGCTATCAGGCAACTGAACCATCCTACCACAACTAGAGAGTAGTCCCGAACTACTATCTACCACATTGGAGACCCTCGGACTAGCTTTGATCGGACTTTACTGGCTTTTCCTTGCAGTAAACATTATTCACATTATTCCCTTTGTCATGTGTCTATACACTGTGAATGGCTCGATTGTAATCATGTATTGGCTTTCCGCTGACTGGTTCGCATGCAACAAAAACTTTTCACGGCACGGTACACTGCCTCCACCTCCTCAGCGGGCGGTGGAGGCAGGTTCTCTGGATGCTTTCAAGAGAGAGCTAGATAGGGCTCCTAAAAATAGCGGGGGAGTCAGGGGGGAAGGCAGGAACGGGGTACTGATTGGGGATGATCAGCCATGATCACATTGAATGGCGGTGCTGGCTCGAAGGGCCGAATGGCCTCCTCCTGCTCCTATTGTCTATTGTCTATTGTAACAATAAATAAACAAAATTAAACTGATGGAGATTTAAGGGCCTGTCCCACTTGGGCGTCATTTGCGCGTCATTTACGTGACATCATCACGTGATGTGTGCATGGTGCGCATTACACGCGCGTGGTGACATAGGCAGTGATGCGTGGTAGCGAGCGGCACCCCAGGATTTTGGGACGTACAAATCTTTGCGCCCCATCTGCGTGACGTGCAAATGACAGGCCCTTTAGACTCTCAGTTGTGTCTTGTCATTTTTAATCAACACCTTCCATGTTTGCAAAGTTCTACTTCGTTATTAACTCGACAATCTAAATGTGCTAAACCTGCATCACAAACACTTTGAATAAATGATTGAAATCTTTAACAGAATCTATAGTTATTTACTCGACTACCACTCTTATGACCCGTCTCCCCCCGGTCACTCCCTCTTATCGCCTCTCCCATCAGGCAAGAGCTCGGTCACTGTGGCAGAGCGGTAGCGTTGTTGCCTTACAGCGAATGCAGCGCTGGAGATCCGGGTTTGACCCCGATTACAGGTGCTGTCTGTATGGAGTTTGCACGTCCTCCCCCGTTTTTTCTCTGAGATCTTCGGTTTCCTCCCACACTCCAAAGACGTGCGGGTTTGGCTTGGAATAAGTGTAAACTGTCCCTAGTGTGTGTAGGATAGTTAGTGTGCAGGGATCGCTGGTCGGCGAGGACTCTGTGGGCTGAAGGGCCTGTTTCTGTGCTGTACCTCTAAACTGAGAGCTGCAGAATTGTGAAAACGCACACCTCCAGATTCAGGTACAGTTTCTTCCCAGCTGTTATCAGGCAACTGAACTGTCCTCTTATCAGCCAGAGAGCGGTCCAGACCTCCCATCTACCTCATTGGAGACCATTGTACTATCTTTAATCGGATTTCAATGTTATATCGCACTAAATGCTGTGGCCTTTCCCGTGTATCTGTGCAATGTGGACGGACTGATTGTGTGCATGTATTGTCTTTTCCCTGACTGGATGGCATACATTTTTTACTGCACCTCGATGCAAACTAAATTAATCTGAAGATAGACACAAAAAGCTGGAGTAACTCAACGGGACAGGCAGCATCTCTGGGGAGAAGGAATGGTTGACGTTTTGGGTCGAGACCCTTCTTCAGACCAATCTTGCTGCCTGTCCCGCTGAGTTACTCCAGCTTTTTGTGTCTATCTTCAGTTTCGAAAATAGAAACATGGAAAATAGGTGCAGGAGTAGGCCATTCGGCCCTTCGAGCCAGCTCCGCCATTCAATATGATCATGGCTGATCATCCAAAAG
This sequence comes from Leucoraja erinaceus, assembly GCF_028641065.1. Lineage (NCBI taxonomy): Eukaryota > Metazoa > Chordata > Chondrichthyes > Rajiformes > Rajidae > Leucoraja > Leucoraja erinaceus. The sequence goes on along the minus strand of NC_073384.1, from coordinate 9,140,037 downwards.
ATCAGTACCCCGTTCCTGCTTTTTCCCCCGATATCCCTTGATTCCGTTAGCCCTAAGAGCAATATCTAACTCTCTCTTGAATACATCAACCAGCATCTGCAGTTCCTTCCTAAACCAAACTAATGCTCCTTGCTGCAACTACAGTTGCGATTATTTTTGCTGAGCTTTTCTAAATGCTCTTATTTTTCTCTCTTTTATTAACCTTTTCCACTCTTTCCACACTGCAGTTCTTTGTTGAGAGGGCGAAATAGTTTGGCCTGCAGACATTCGCAGAGATAGCATCAGCCAAGTGCTTTAGTCAGCCTGCCCCTCATGGGGTAACAGGAAGGAACTCCTCCCAGGACAATTATCCTCCTGCTCTCAAACAGCCCCGGTTCAACTCTGTTCAACTCTTGTGTAGGAAGGAACTGCAGATTCTGGTTTAAACCGAAGATGGACACAAAAGGCTGGAGTAACTCAGCGGGTCAGGCAGCATCTCGGGAGAGAAGGAACAGGTGACGTTTCGGGTGGAGACCCTTCTTCAGACTCATTTTCTTTTAAAGATGAGGGAGTAGAGGCCAGGAAAGCAGAAGTCATTAAAGAGACGCAGGGCGTGTGAGGTATCTTGGACGTAGGTCGGTGGGTTGTTGGACCTGGGGGGGGGAGTAGGATGGAGTTGAGGTATGTGGAAATTAATTCACAGTCTGAAGAAGTGCCACAACCTGAAATTACGCCTATCCCTTCTCTCCAGAGATGCTGCCTGACCAGCTGAGTTGCTCCAGCATTTTGTGTCTATCTTCTGTTCAACTCTTCCTCCACTTCTCCCCACCGAGAAAGGCAGTCGAGACTGGAATTGAAATCCGACTTTCTTAAACAGAAGCCTTATCATTAGGCATTCGAGCTACTGCACATTCCCTAGGGCCGTGAGTTCTGAAGAAGAATCCTGTATTGAAAATATGCTCACCCTTTTCCTCTTTGCATTTCACCCCTCTGGTGCTTACATCTATATATGTCATATTGCCAGGAGGAGTTATTAGAAAGAGAATATTTTAATGTTGAGATCACCACAAGATCATCCTAATTTGAGGAAGGATGTTCGTGCTATTGAGGGAGTGCAGCGCGTAGGTTCACCAGGTTAATTCCCAGGGTGGCGGGACTGACATATGATGAAAGGATGGATCGACTGGGCTTGTATTCACTGGAATTTAGAAGGATGGTAGGTCATCTTATAGAAACATATCAAATTATTAAGGGATTGGACAGGCTAGAAGCAGGATGGAGTCTGGAACCAGGGGCCACAGTTTAAGAATAAAGGGCAGGCCATTTAGAACTGAGATGAGGAAAAACGTTTTCACACAGAGAGTTGTGAGTGTGGAATTCTCTGACTCAGAAGGCAGTGGAGGCTAATACACTGGATGCATTCAAAAAAGAGTTAGTTAGAACTTTTAGGGCTAGCCGAATCAAGGGGTATGGGGGGAAGGCAGGAACGGGCTACTGATTATGGATGATCAGCCATGATCACATTGAATGGCGGTGCTGGGACAAAGGGCCAAATGGCCTACTCCTGGACCTATTGTCTATGTGTCTATTAGGTAGCTTTTTTCCAAAATATTTTTGTTGCAACTTTGAGCATTTGATACGTTAGGCTGTTTCTACCTCATCCAGGTTATGAAGAATGTAACTGAGGGAAAGAAGATGGCGGCACGGTGGCGCAGCGGTAGAGTCGCTGCCGTAGAGCGCCTGAGACCCGGGTTCAATCCTGATGACGGGTGCTGTCTGTATGGAGTTTGTACGTTTTCCCCGTGATCTGCGTGGGTTTTCACTGAGTGCTCCTGTTTCCTCCCACACTTCAAACACCCATGTTTGTAGGCTAATTTGTGTCGTAAAATTGTAAATTGTCCCTGGTGTGTGTCGGGTAATGTCAATGTGCGGGGATCGCTGGTCGATATGGACAAGATGTACCGAAGGGCCTGTTTCCACTCTGTATCTCTAAACTATACTAAACTAAACTAAGAAAGCTAAATAACTTCATTGCAAGAGCGGAGTTTGCAATGAATAGAACTGTCGGACAACTTTGTCAATAAAAAGCGAGTATGACATTTTTTATTGTAGAAACAAGGAACTGTAGATGCTGGTTTACACAATAAGACACAAAGTGCCGGAGTCACTCAGCGGGTCAGGCAGCATCTCTAGAGAATATGGATAGGTGACTGAAAAAGTGTCCCGACCCAAAAGGTCACCTATCCATGTTCTCCAGAGATGCTGCCTGACCTGCAGAGTTACACCAGTCCTTTTTTTGATATTTTTCATATTGCTCCAGCTAATTATCTGTTTATTTGCACTTTATCTGTTTTATTTATTCATGTGTGTATATATTTATATAATGGTATATGGACACACTGATCTGTTCTGTATTCATGCCTACTATATTCTGTTGTGCTGAAGCAAAGCAAGAATTTCATTGTAATTCTTGCTTTGCTTCAGCAAAACAGAATATAGAAGGCCTGAATACAGAACAGATCAGTGTAGCCCTTGCTGTCTCCTCCCCTTCCTTAGCCCTCGAGCTGTCTCCTCCCATCCCCCAGCCCTCGGGCTCCTCCTCCTCCTTTTTCCTTCCTTCTCCCCGCCACCCCCTATCAGTCTGAAGAAGGGTTTCGGCTCGAAATGTTACCTATTTTCCTTCGCTCCATAGATGCTGCTGCACCCGCTGAGTTTCTCCAGCATTTTTGTGTACCTTCGATTTTCCAGCATCTGCAGTTCCTTCTTGAACAATTTCATTGTCGTATCTGGGACACATGACAATAAACTCTCTTGAATCTTGAATCTTCCAGCGATCCCAACAAACAGCTTATAAATGGCGCTCATTGAGCTTTGGGTCACTGTCATTCTTAACCTCCTAAAGTCAGCATCCCAGCCCCCACCCCCTTCATTCTTGTTGCACCCCACAGTCTGCTACTCACTATTGCATTAAATAAATCACCCAGAATCATTCATCGAATGGTCCTTCCATCAGTGAACAGATGGAACATTCATACAGTGTAGAAACAGGCCCAACTTGCCCACTCAACCAACATGTCCCATCTACACTAGTCCCTCCTGCCTGCTTTTGACCCATATCCCTCTACACCTATCCTATCCATGTACCTGCCTACTTGGTTCTTAAAGGTTGCGATAGTCCCTGCAAACAGACATAGCATTTCAACCCGTAATGGCCGCCTCGCCAACAGTCTGTCTCGTCCCTTCTCTGTTTTTATTGTTTTAAGTATGTCTTTAATGTATGTTTCGATGTTTCTTGGTATGTTTTATGTGGGGGGTGGGGGGGGGGGGGTAAATCGCTTTTCAGGCGTATCGCCGGAGTTGCGATTTTTCGCCAGCGAAGGTCTCCGGCCGTGGGGGCCAGTGGACCGAGGCCTAACAATGTGGAGTGGTGCGGCCTTTCCTGAAGACCGGCCCGGAGCTTCAAGCTGCGGGTGCGGCACGGACTTTAACATCGCGGAGCGGGCAATCCGTTGCCGAGGATCGCCAGCGAAGGAGCTCCGACCGCGGGGCCTGTGGACTTTAACACCGTGAAGCCCGCGGTCTCCGGTAAGAAGAGGCCGACTCGGGAGCTCCATGCCGCGGAGTTTTCCAATCCGTCCCGACGCCGGAGTTTCCATCATCCCGACGCGAGGGCTTGAACATTAGACCGTCGGTAGCGGCAAGTTCGGAGGGTTCAGCCCCGGCCACGGGTGAACAAAGGAGAAAGATGACTGAACTTTATTGCCTTCCATCACAGTGAGGAATGTGGATTCCACTGTGGTGGATGTTTATGTTAAATTTTATTTTATGTGGCTGTGTGTATTGTTGCGTTTCACTTAGTATGGCTGTATGGTAACTCAAATTTCGCTGTACCTTAATTGGTTAAGTGACAATAATCACGAACTTGAAATTGAACTTGAATTTGATGTGCTTATTGAGACCGCCTCAGTAGCATCCTTCCTGCAGAGTTCTCGTTCTAACCCTGGAGGGTCTCCATGGCCCCTTTCATTGAGGGTGAAAGAAGTTTGGTGCTTGACAAGGATCAGTCGATGCCAAAGCACTTGTTAACATTTTAATCTGGTGTTGAGAATAGTTTCCTAATGTCACTTCTGAGAGGCCTGGCTTTAATTTCTAGACTGTGCCCCGGAGCCTAGACTATTTAACCAGCGGAAATCGCTCTCTCTATGTACCCTATCAGTTCCTCTTAATGTCTTGAAAACCTTGATGAAATCACCCCTTAAACTTCTAAATTCCAGTGAATACAACTTTAATTGGTATAATCTCTTATCCCCCATTTAAATCTTCCAGAAGGAGTTTCTTTGTTAACTGTAGAGCGGCACGGTGGCGCAGCGGTAAAGTTGCTGCCTTACAGCGCCAGAGACCCAGGTTCGATCCTGACTAAGGGTGCTTGGCTGTACGGAGTCTGCATGTTTTCCCCGTGACCTTTGTGGGTTTTCGCTGAGATCTTTGGTGTCCTCCAAAGACGTACAGGTTTGTAGGCTAATTGGCTTAGTGTAAATGTAAAATCGTCCCTAGTGTGTGTAGGGTACTGTTAATGTGCGGGGATCGCTGTTCAGTGCAGACTCGGGGGGCCGAAGGGCCTGTTTCTGCACTGTATCTCTAAACTAAATCTAAACTAAATATATCTTGTGCACAGTGCTTCTACAAGTAAGTTATCTGTTACTGTAAATAATTCAAAATAGCAACCCCTTGAATAAAATGGAAGATAGACATAATTTACATAAACAAAATCGCTGTGATGGAAGTAACTGCAGCGGTCAAAAGACAGGCATGGCATCTATGGAGCAAGGTCGACACCGGGTTCTTGATGGAGCCCCCGGCGGGTGATGTTTCTGGTCGTCAAGCCCCGCCCAGGAGCTCTTCAACCCCAGACTTAAACCTGAAAAACATCACCGTTCCCACCCGCAGTTGCCTCCGCATCTCTCCAGCAGACGCTGCCTGTCCCGTTGAGTCGGCACCAGAAGGGCCTGTGCAGCCCCACGGAGAGACAAAGAAAAGTTCTCCCAAGAGATTTAAAAGTTCTCCCGAGTTAAAAAAAATAAAAAATACAAACAAAAAAATAATAAAAACGCAGACGGGTGCAGAAACTTCATCACGAGTATGTCCCGTTTAAAGGGCTCTTGGAAGTTTTTTCACAAACGTGTTGAGTATTTTTTTTACTCTTGGAAGTTTTTCACACTGTTGAAAAAACTTCACGAGTTTCACAAACTTACCGCGTTCCTCGAGTACCTGCCGTTAGCGTTACGAGCCGCCACGAGACATCCACAAGCTCCGACGTACCCGCTACATACATTCTATGTACTTACCACGAGTTTGATTTTTTTTTTAAACTCGGGAGAGCTCTTGGGTAAACTCGCATCATGGGACAGGCCCTTTACTCCAGCTACTAGTGTCTACCTTTGCTTTAACCCAGCATCTGCAGTTCCTTCCTACACAAGGAATATAATGGGCCATTTACATTTTGCAAAGAAGTGAAGTTGTGGGAGGTGTTACATAAATGATAAGATACCTGAACAACCAGTCATTAAAGAAATGTATTGAAGCAAATCATGGAAATAACTTGAAGAGCTCCCCAGATATGATCTTGAAATTAAAATGAGGTGGGGGGCCCTAAAGAGGAAAACAGAAAGATGTGCTTTTTCATTGTGGTTTTCACCAGTTAATGTATGAAACGCAAAAGCAAATAATTTCTGAAACATTAAACAAACAACAAAACAACAACATAACACTATCGCCGAGCAAAGTGGCTCAGCGGTAGAGTTGCTGCCTTACATCGAATAATTGTAAGAAGGAACTTCAGATGCTGGTTTACACTGCAGATACTAGGGCGGTAATAGTGACGCAGCAGATTGAGCTGCTGTTTCACAGTGCCAGAGACCTGGGTTCGATCCTGACCTCGGGTGCTCTCTATGTGAAGTTTGCATTCTCCCCGTGATCGCGTGGGTTTTTTTTTCCCAGTTTCCTCCCACATCCCAAAGAGGTGCGGTTCTGTCGGCCTCTGAAAATTGACCTTGGGGTGTAGGGAGTGGATGAGAACGTGGAACAGCATAGAAAAAGTGTGAACGGGTGATCCAAGGTCGGCATGAACATCGGTCGACCAACGTACCTGTTTCCAAAATGCTGCATCTCCAAACTAAACTTAACTCAACTTGGCAAGCCCAAAGCTTCACACTGCTCCATCTTATTAATGTCCGAAAGTGATCTCAGTCGGGTGCGTAGAGAAAAATATATTTTAATAAGGTGTTAAGTCAACAGTTGCAAGAAATACCACAACAAATTGTAGTTAAGGCATTACAACATTGACTATAATCTGTAACGGTTGGTGGAATTAAGTGCACAACACTGGGTCTCTCAAAATGCTGGCAAGAATGTCGTATACTGTCAATGATCTTTCCTGACATCATAAGCCATGACAGCATCATTTAAGCAGTTTGCCACACATTGGGCTTTGAGTTCTGGGTGACAACCCTGATCTCATGTGCTGCAATTTGTTTTTATACAGGATACATATGGCACTGAGACTTAAAAAGGCAAACGCATTTGCTTATTCAGCCCTCGTTTCAGTTGCTGAAAACCTTTCTCCTCGTCCTGATTAACACTTACTGTAAATATGTTATCGATTTCCTGAATGCCCTTTGATTCAAGCAAGTGCAAATTATTGGTTGTCTGAAGTATATATGAAAGCATTCACAGCTTGGAGAGAGGGAGGTGACCAATATTTCCGTGTGCATTCTTCAAAGCAAGGAGTAAGTGTTCCATTCATGTGGCCATTGTGCTGCTATTTCATTTATTAGTAAATCCTAGTGAATCCTAGAACTCGGATGAAAAACCAGCTGAGATTTGTTACAAGCATTAAAATTATTAGAGCTGCGGAATAGCTTAGAATTTCAATATGTCTAGTATTTAGTTCAGAAACTGGTGGCACAGTGGTGCAACAGTAGAGTTGCTGCCTCAAGACCCTGTCCCACTTAGGAAACCTGAACGGAAACCTCTGGAGACTTTGCGCCCCACCCAAGGATTCCGCGCGGTTCCCGGAGGTTGCAGGTGGTTGCCGGAGGTTGCAGGTAGTGAAAGCAGGTAGGGAGACTGACAAAAACCTTCGGAAACCTTCGGAAACCGCACGGAAACCTTGGGTGGGGCGCAAAGTCTCCAGAGGTTTCCGTTCAGGTTTCCCAAGTGGGACAGGGGCATTAGAGTGCCAGAGACCCGGGTTCGATCTTGACCACGGATGTTGCCTGTAAGGAGTTTGAACATTCTCCCCGTGACCTGCGTGGGTTTTCTCCAGGAGCTCCGGTCTCTTCTCACATTCCAAAGCTGTGCAGGTTTGTAGGCTAATTGGCATCGGTAAAGTCGTAAATTGTCCCTAGTGCGTGTAGGATAGTGTCAATGTGCGGGGATCGCTGGTCGGCGTGGACTCGGTGAGCCGAAGGGCTGGTATCTCTAAACTAAACTAAACTCAGTTGTGTTACTGTGAGAAAATGGTTATATATTTTGGAGATGTTGGCGTTATATATTGAATTGGGCAAACATAGCTTGACTTGGACTGCAGATGTAGACATGTATACACGGAGAGGAAGGGTTACTTGGGTCAAATGCTGGCAAATGAGATTAGCCAAACATGCCAAATTGGTCTGAAGAAGGATCGCGACCCGAGATGTCACCTATCCTTTTACTCCCGAGATGCTGCCTGATCCGCTGAGTTACTCCAGCATTTTGTATCTATATGCCCAATTGGCCTGCTTGGACAAGTTGGGCTGAATGGCCAGTTTCTGCGGTCAAGGATTGTGTACAACACAAGGCATAAGATCATGAGGAGAATAGATGGGGTGAGTGCACTAGGTGTAATGGTTCGGGCTGTGGGAGGGTGGATAGACAAAGCTTCTGCTGGTATTCCGAGACCAGTATCTTGGCCCCTCTGCGGCCTAAGCAGACTGTTCTGTCACCGTGAATGGCCTGAACAGTGTGGATGTGGAGAGGATGTTTCCCATAGGGCGGGGAGTCTAGAACCAGAGTCAGAATAGCCTCAGAATCAAAGGACGTTCCTTTAAGAAGATGAGGAGGAATATCTTCAGTCAGAGGGTGGTGAATCCGTGGAATTCTTTGCCACAGACAACTGTCAATGGATATTTTCGAGGCAGGGATAGATAGATTCTTGATTAGTATGGGTGTCAGGAGTTAAGGGGAGAGGGTAGAAGAATGGGGTTAGGACCGGAGAGATAGATCAGCCATAATTGAATGGCGGAGTAGACTTGATGGGCCGAATGGCCTAATTCTACTCCTTTCACTTATGATCTTAAGAACTTATGAACCTTTGGATTCCTCTCACATGCTGTGATCATTGTTGGTCCGGCATAATGGACAATCCAGAAAGACTCTGGAACCGAGGGTGCTGGAACATCGGTGGAGGCCCAGTTGTTGTTTTAAGCTAATTCGTCCAATGTTTGGCTTTGCCAATTGTTAAAATGGATCTACTGCCATTTTTGCAATTGGTCAACTCAGGATAGATCCAGGGATTCATGTCGAAGGCTCTCTATGTCTGCACATCCCAGTTCCACTCTGGCCATAGTATTTTCCTCAAGTGATTTAGTTTAGTTCAGTTTAGTTTATTGTCATGTGTACCGAGATGCAGTGAAAAGCTTTTGTTGCACGCTAACCATTCAGCAGAAAGACAATACATGTTTCTAATGGAGCCGTCCACACTGTACAGATGCATGAGAAAGGGAATCAAGTTTAGTTTAGTTTAGTGCAAGTCCTGTAAAGTCCGATTAAAGATAGTCCGAGGATCTCCAATGAGGTAGATGGTAGCTCAGGATAGTTGGTAGTAGGATGATTCTGGTACCACATAACAGCTAGGAAGAAACGGTCCCTGAATCTGGAGATGTGCTTTTTCACACTTCTATACCTCTTGCCCGATGGGAGAGGGGAGAGGAGGGAATGAGTGGGGTCAGACTCATCCTTGATCATGCTGCTGGCCTTGCCGAGGCAGCATGAGGTGTAAACAGAGTCAATGGGAGGGAGGTTGGTTCGTGCGATGGTCTGGGCTGCGTTCACAACCATGCGGCCTTGGATGGAGCTGCCCCCAAACCATGCTGTGACGCATCCCGATCAAATGTATTCCACGGCGCATCTGTAGAAGTTGGTGAGAGTTGCCGAACTTCCTAAACGTTCTCTGGAAGTAGAGGCGTTGGTGTGCTTTCTTGGCCATTGCTTCAACATGGTTGGCCCAGGACAAGTTGCTGATGTTATTTATTCCTAGGAATTTGAAGATTGAACATCAAATTCATGTCTGGTGGACACCGACAAACCCCGGCCAACAAGATCGGGTTTCGGCCCGAAACGTTGCCTATTTCCTTCGCTCCATAGATGCTGCTGCACCCGCTGAGTTTCTCCAGCACTTTTGTGTACCATCATAAATAGGGACAGTCTTCCTATAATTTTCAACATATTAACAATAACCATATAACCATATAACAATTACAGCACGGAAACAGGCCATCTCGGCCCAACAAGTCCGTGCCAAACAACTTTTTTTTCCCTTAGTCCCACCTGCCTGCACTCATACCATAACCCTCCATTCCCTTCTCATCCATATGCCTATCCAATTTATTTTTAAATGATACCAATGAACCTGCCTCCACCACTTCCACTGGAAGCTCATTCCACACCGCTACCACTCTCTGAGTAAAGAAGTTCCCCCTCATGTTACCCCTAAACTTCTGTCCCTTAATTCTGAAATCGTGTCCTCTTGTTTGAATCTTCCCTATTCTCAAAGGGAAAAGCTTGTCCACATCAACTCTGTCTATCCCTCTCATCATTTTAAAGACCTCTATCAAGTCCCCCCTGAACCTTCTGCGCTCCAGAGAATAAAGACCTAAATAAGTAATCATTCAACTTAGTTTAGTTTAGAGATACAGTGCGGAAACAGGCCCTTCGGCCCACCAGGTCCACGCTGACTAGTGATCCCAGCACAATAACTCTATCCTATACACACTGTTGAGTGCATTGGGTAGCAACATGCTGTTTCCGTAGTGGGTTTTGGTTCTTACGGGGTAGGAGGATGCTAGCCCTACTCCCAACTCTCCTCCTTTGTCCGAGCTTGGGATCGACACTGGCTGGGGGTGACCATAACCAGAGGCGGAACTCATAACCAGAGGCAGATCCTACACCGCGGAGGGCAATTTTTCCATTTATACCAAGCCAACTAACCTACAAACCTGTACGTCTTTTGGAGTGTGGGAGGAAACCGAAGATCTCGGAGAAAATCCACGCAGGTCACGGGGAAAACGTGCAAACTCCGTGCAGACAGCGCCCGTAGTCAGGAACAAACCCGGGTCCCTGGCGCTGTGAGGCAGCAACTCTACCGCTGCATCACCGTGCCACCCATAAAGTTTATTTACTCACAATTGTCCTTCAAAAATGTGCTCAGTTAACTTTTAGCAGTCATTATATATATTTTTTGTGTGTTTTTACTGAAGTTAATCAGTTAATGGTGTAATAATTACAATTGCCTGAATGGGAATAATGTCACATGCCATCAGGATTAGCATTAGTGATAACTACAGCCAGTTCAAAGAACAATTCAGTAATCCTGAAGCCCAATCTATCACACACCAAAGACGTACAGGTTTGCAGGTTAATTGGCTTCGAGGACGTTTCCCCTCGTGTGTGTAGGATAATGTAAGTGTGCGGGGATCGCTGGTCGGCGCGGACCCGGTGGGCCGAAGGGCCTGTTTCCGTACCATATCTCTAAACTAGACTAGACTAAACTAAACTAAACCTATGAACAAGCGAACTGATGTTTCGGGTAGCTTACATTTCTGCAGGTCAGGAAACTTGTGTGAATGTGCAAACTGTACACCAAATTTTACGGTATAATGAAAAATAACAAATACCGCAGAGTAATTATGAGGCTGTAATCTTATCTAATGTCAGGGGTTCGGATGACAGAGGCAAGCTAGTCAAACGTTGCTCTGGTGGCTTATGACATCATCTGAACCCTTCAATTAGATTACTGCCTTGTAATCACTCCCAGGTGTTCATTATTTGATGAATACTACAAAACATTTCCTTCTCTCATCAATTTTTCTACCCTCCCAACGGCTTTGATACTTTCCCGAGATACAATGCCCACTCTGGTATCTTAAGAGGGAGGCACGGTGGCGCAGCAGTAGAGTTGCTGCCTTACAGAGCTTACAGCGCCAGAGACCCGGGTTCGATCCTGACTATGGGCGCTTGCCTGAACGAAGTTTGTACGTTCTCCCCGTGACCATGTGGGTTTTCTCCGAGATCTTCGGTTTCCCCCCACATTCCAAAGACGTACAGACTTGCATATTAATTGGCTTGCTATAAATGTAAATTGTCCCTAGTGTGTAGGATAGTGTTAGTGTACGGGGATCGCTGGCCGGTGCAGACTCAGCAGGCCAAAGGGCCTGTTTCCGCTATGTTTCGCTAAACTAAACTAAACTAAACTAAACTAAACTAAACTAAACTAAACTAAACTAAACTAAACTAATCAAGTGGAGCTTTCTTCATGTGTGTGTGTGTGTGTGTGTGTGTGTGTGTGTGTGTGTGTGTGTGTGTGTGTGTGTGTGTGTGTGTGTGTGTGTGTGTGTGTGTGTGTGTGTGTGTGTGTGTGTGTGTGTGTGTGTGTGTGTGTGTGTGTGTGTGTGTGTGTGTGTGTGTGTGTGTGTGTGTGTGTGTGTGTGTGTGTGTGTGTGTGTGTGTGTGTGTGTGTGTGTGTGTGTGATTAAAATTGGCCCGTTGTTTCACAATTGGGACATTTGATGCTGGCAATCTATTCTTACTAAATGTTGCGGATACATGTTTCACTGTAAACATTTAAATGGGAGACATTCAGTCAGAGTCATAGAGTCATACATTTTTTGCCCAACTTTCCAACGCCGACCAACATGCCCCATCTGCACTGGTCCCACCCTTCTGAACTGTCCTTTCATAAGCTTAGGCACTGTCTGATTCACCTCTACCCCATTGTGGACATTGGACTTTGTCTATGGAACTGTTGCGTTACAATACCAAGAACAATTCTCCACTCTGCATCTTCTCCTTTGCACTGCCTATTCAACATGAGTTTGACTCTATTGCTTAGATAAGTTTAGGAATATAACATGGCCCTTTGGCCCACTGAGTCCTCGCCAACACTCCACCACGCTAGTACTATGTTATCCCACTTCCGCATCCACTCCCTACACACTAGGAGCAATTTACAGAGGCCTATTAATGCACATCTTTGGGTTGAGGAGGTAACCAGAGCACCTGGAGGAAATCCACACAGTCAGGAATGAACCCGGTCTCTAACGTAGTGAGGCAGCAGCGTTACCAGCTGTGCAACTGTGCTGCCCTTATTGTGTATATATATGTATGGTATTATCTAAGCTGTTTGGGTACCACACATGACAAAGCCTCTCACTGCACCTCAGTACACGTGACAACAATAAACCTAAATATAAACCATTGGACAATGACTTAATCCATGTATCAATCGAGGGGTAAGCTTTTATTAGTTTGCAACGATGATTTTCACAGTAGGTCTGTTTAGTTTAGTTTAGTTTAGCGAAACAGATCTTTTGGCCCACCTAGTCCACCGACCAGCGACCCCCATACACGAACACTATCCTACACATACTAGGGACAATTTACATTTATACAAAGCCAATTAACCTGCAAACCAGTACGTCTTTGGAGCATGGGAGGAAACCGAAGGTCTCGGAGAGACTCCACGCAGGTCACGGGAAGAACGTGCAAACTCCGTACAGACAGCACCCGCAATCGTGATCGCACCCAGGTCTCTGGAGCTGTGAGGCAGCAACTCTACCGCTGCGCCACCGTGCCACCCACTATCAACTCAGCAACTCAAGTGACAGATTTGTTCCCACACACACACACACACACACCGCATTATTGAATTACCACGGCCTCTCCCATTATCCCGCTGCGAAACATAACAAAGCACTGTTAGTTTTGTCTGTTAGTTTTGATCTTGCACTTGGCAGAGGCCGAGGACTCTCTTTAACTTTTTGTTTTAATAATAGATCCACTTGTCGAGCCAAGTTTGTAAGTTGGGGGCGCGGGTAGCCTGAGCCACAGGTGTATTGGCACAGTGCACACGCTGAGCACTAAAATGACTGCGTAATTGCTTCTGGAGCTCATTAGTAGGCTTTGAAAGAGGAGGAAAGAATAAATGTGGCAGCGCATTAAATTGTGATGAGGTAATTGGGTGAGGAATGGTCAGGTGTGCAGCCCTGGGCAATTCTCTGCCAAAATTGTAAGCATTTCTTCTAGTTTAGTTTAGTTTAGTTTAGAGATCCAGCGCGGAAGCAGGCCCTTCGGCCCATCGAGAGTTCCAGCCAGTGATCACCCCGTACACTAGCACTATCCTACACACACTAGGGAAAATTTACAATACACAGAAGACAATTAAAGGGCCAGTCCCACGTTCCCGAGTTACGCACAAAGAGTTTCCCCCTTGATTCAAACTCGGAGATGCCAGCCGTAGGTACTCGGGGATATTTCTTTTCACTCGTGGACATTTTTCAACATGCTGAAAAAACGTCCCGACTTACCTGATGCCCCGAGTACCTACGGCTGGCATTTACGAGTCGCTACGAAATATCTAGGGACTACTACAGACTCGCTACGGAACTCCTACGGATTCGCTATGGACATTCTCCGAGTTTGAATCAAGGAGAAAACTCGGGAGGGTTCATGAGTAACTCGGGAAAGTGGGACAGGGGCTTAAGCTCCAAACCTGCACGTCTTTTGAGTGCGGTAGGAAACTCCCAGATCACGCAGATCACGGGGAGAACGTACAAACTCCGTACCGAGAGGACCCGTAGTCAGGATCGAACCAGGGTCTCTGGTGCTGCAAGGCAACTACTCTATCGCTGAGCCACCGTGCCAACCTCTAGTACGAAGAATATATACAAAAAAAAAATTTAATACCAGGATTACTTCTTCATCGGATCAGCATTTTCATCCTGATGTTGTTTCCCAAAAGTTTAATGGGTTTTTAATTCTTGAGTGAAGTTCCTAAATCACCTCATAACTTCCAGTCTCTCACCTTCACCCTTCTCCCAAGAGACAGGAGTGTTTTATTGGCATTCTCGCCAGGACCGGAACAATGAAATGCTTGCTGCAGTTTTACAGGCACGTTAAACGCAACAGCACAGAAATTAAATATACGGCAAGTCATTAGCTATTCTAGGTAAACCAGACCATGATAGCGCACGCCAAACTATAGAGTGAAACCTCAGTGGTACATAATGGTGCAGTGCTGAGGTAGGGTTGTGGTTAGGGGCTGTGCAAGGGTGGTCCAAGGGTCTGGTGGGTGGATGAGAAGAAGCCTAGGATCACAGGAATTGGTGGGTTAACCTACGATGAGCGTTTGTCGGCACTGGGCCTGTACTTGCTGGAGTTTAGAAGAATGAGGGGAGACCTCATCGAAACATACAGAATAGAGAAAGGCTTGGATAGAGTGGATGTGGAGAGGATGTTTCCACTTGTGGAAGAGTCTCGGACTAGAGGTCACAGCCTCAGAATTAAAGGACATTCTTTTAGGAAGGAGATGAGGAGACATTTCTTTAGTCAGAGGGTGGTGAATCTGTGGGATTCTTTGCCACAGAAGGCTGTGGAGGCTAAGTCCGTGGATATTTCTAAGGCAGAGATCGATAGATGCTTGGTAAGTACGGATGTCAGGGGTTATGGGGAGAAGGCAGGAGAATGGGGTTAGGAGGGAGAGATAGATCAGCCATGATTGAATGGTGGAGCAGACTTGATGTGTCGAATGGCCTAATTCTACTCTTATTCCTTATGACCTAAGCTGTTCTTGAAGCTGGAGGTCAAGGTTCTCAGTTACCCGGACATGGCGCCGACGGACGAGAAGCCGAAGCAAAGAAGTGGAAGCTAAATAACCGAATGGAAACAAAGCCGAAATGCCAAATTACCAAAAGGTTGGGACGCCTAAGAGCCAACTAACTGAAGGGTTGCGTCGCCTAAAAGCAAACTCACCAAATGGCCGCTCTGCCGAAACGCCACCTACCCGAAAGGGGGGGGGCGGGACTTGTCAGCAATTTCTCCAGACCCCCGCGTCCATCACATCACTGTGGAGGGATGAACATTCTCCCAAACCTCCGCTCCAGCCGACCCACAGCCCGTGGGCGAGTGGGGGCTGTCCCGAGGGATGCGCACCCCGGCAACGTCCTGTCCGTTATTTTCTTTTCTGTTGAGCGGCATTCGGTCCGTTGGCTTGTAGGCGACGCCACCTTTCGGGTAGGTGGCGTATCGGCAGAGCAGCCATTCGGTCCGTTGGCTTTTAGGCGACGCAACCTTTCGGTTAGTTTGCTTTTAGGCGTCCTGCCCTTTTGGTTAGTTTGTATTTAGTGTCCCACCGTTTGGTTAGTTGGCGTTTCAGCTTAGCTTCCATTTGGTTATTTGGCTTCCACTTCTTTGCTTCGGCTTCTCGTCCGCCAGGCTCCAGTACCTTGTTCCCCATGGTAGCAGTGAGATGAGAACTTGGCTCGAATGGTTTGCGTCTTTGATGAAGTTAGCCTTCTCGAGACGAGCACTTCCCAGAGATCCTTTGACATTGGAGAAGCCAGTACCCTTGATGGAGTGTGTAGAAAATAACTGCAGATGCAGGTTTACTCTGAAGATAGATACAAAATGCTGGAGTAACTCAGCAGGACGGGCAGCATCTCTGGATAGAAGGGCCGGAAGAAGGGTCTCGACTCGAAATGTCACCGCTCAGTCTGAAGAAGGGTCTCGACCCGAAACGTCACCCATTGCTTCTATCCAGAGATGCTGCCTGTCCCACTGAGTTACTTCAGCATTTTGTGTCTATCCTTTGATGGAATGGCCAACGTCCATGAGTTTCCGCAGCCTCCTTCATTCTCGGGCGCCGAATTACCGAACCAGACCATGGTGCAACCAGCCAGTGTGCTCGCCAATGCAAATGTGTGGAGATTCAATGACAGCAGGATCGAATCCCCTCAAACCTCTGAGGAAATGGTTTTTTCACATCAACGTGCTGGGCTCAGACCAGATGATCAGAGATCTGTACATCCAGGTTACACAAAAAAGCTGGAGAAACTCAGCGGGTGCAGCAGCATCTATGGAGCGAAGGAAATAGGCAACGTTTCGGGCCGAAACCCTTCTTCAGACATCCAGGTTGTTGATTTCATCACCACTATCCGTGTAGAAGAGTCTAAAGAACTGTTCCGACCCGAAATATCACCTATTATTTTTCTCCAGCGATGTTGCCTGACCCGCTGAGTTACTCCAGCTCTTTGTGTCCATGTTTAGTTTAGTTTATTTTACTTTACTTTAGTTTTGTAGTTCAATTTAGTTGAGTTTAGTTAAGTTTATTTGAGATGAGTTGAGTTTAGTTTAGTTTAGTTTAGAGATACAGCTTGAAAACAGGGTCTTCGGACCACAGAGTCCCCACCAACCAGTGATCAACTGCAGATCATCTGTAGACCAACGTTTGTGTCTAACAATAGGCAATAGACAATAGACAATTCCTTTGATGGAATGGCCAATAGATAAACAGGGTCTGATTAGGAACAGTCAACATGGATTTGTGCCTGGAAGGTCATGTTTGACTAATCTTCTTGAATTTTTTGAAGAGGTTACTAGGGAAATTGACGAGGGTAAAGCAGTGGATGTTGTCTATATGGACTTTAGTAAGGCCTTTGACAAGGTTCCTCATGGAAGGTTGGTTAAGAAGGTTCAAATGTTGGGTATAAATGCAGGAATAGCAAGATGGATTCAACAGTGGCTGAATGGGAGAAGCCAGAGGGTAATGGTGGATGGCTGTTTATCGGGTTGGAGGCAGGTGACTAGTGGGGTGCCTCAGGGATCTGTGTTGGGTCCCTTGTTGTTTGTCATGTACATCAATGATCTGGATGAAGGTGTGGTAAATTGGATTAGTAAGTATGCAGATGATACCAAGATAGGGGGTGTTGTGGATAATGAAGAGGATTTCCAAAGTCTACAGAGTGATTTAGGCCATTTGGAAAAATGGGCTGAAAGATGGCAGATGGAGTTTAATGCTGATAAATGTGAGGTGCTACACCTTGGCAGGACAAATCAAAATAGGACGTACATGGTAAATGGTAGGGAATTGAAGAATACAGTTGAACAGAGGGATCTGGGTATAACCGTGCATAGTTCCTTGAAGGTGGAATCTCATATAGATAGGGTGGTAAAGAAAGCTTTTGGTATGCTAGCCTTTATAAATCAGAGCATTGAGTATAGAAGCTGGGATGTAATGTTAAAATTGTACAAGGCATTGGTGAGACCAAATCTGGAGTATGGTGTACAATTTTGGTCGCCAAATTATAGGAAGGATGTCAACAAAATAGAGAGAGTACAGAGGAGATTTACTAGAATGTTGCCTGGGTTTCAACAACTAAGTTACAGAGATAGGTTGAATAAGTTAGGTCTTTATTCTCTGGAGCGCAGAAGGTTAAGGGGGGACCTGATAGAGGTCTTTAAAATGATGAGAGGGATAGACAGAGTTGATGTGGACAAGCTTTTCCCTTTGAGAATAGGGAAGATTCAAACAAGAGGACATGACTTCAGAATTAAGGGACAGAAGTTTAGGGGTAATATGAGGGGGAACTTCTTTACGCAGAGAGTGGTGGCGGTGTGGAATGAGCTCCCAGTGGAAGTGGTGGAGGCAGGTTCATTGGTATCATTTAAAAATAAATTGGATAGGCATATGGATGAGAAGGGAATGGAGGGTTATGGTACGAGTGCAGGCAGGTGGGACTAAGGGGAAAAAAAAAAAAAAATTTGTTCGGCATGGACTTGTAGGGCCGAGATGGCCTGTTTCCGTGCTGTAATTGTTATATGGTTTATATGGTTATATGCAGGAATAGGCCATTCGGCCCTTATGACCCTTATGAACCAGCACCACCATTCAATGTGATCATGACTGATCATCCCCGCTCCTGCCTTCTCCCCATATCCCCTGACACCGCTATCTTTAAGAGCCCTATCTAGCTCTCTCTTGAAAGTATCCAGAGAACCAGCCTCCACCGAGGCAGAGAATTCCACAGACTCACAACTCTCTGGGTGAAAATGTGTTTCCTCATCTCCGTTCTAAATGGCTTACCCCTTATTCTTCAACTGTGGCCCCTGGTTCTCCAGGATGAAGGATGGGTTGGGACTGCATTACACAGGTGTCCCTGTGAAACTCATGCAAGTAATCTTGTACCCAGGAGGTATGGCAACTTTCCTATTTTGAGAGAAGTTTTATAATTTTTGGTTGTAAAGAAATGATACTTTCCACCTTTAAGTTTGACCCGTGAATTGTTGCCTGGGCTATGAAGGCTGAGGAGGCAATATTCACTGGTAATATTCACGCGCCATTTCCCATGACATTGCGCAAGGATTGAGCGGTGGTGCAGCTGGTAGAGCCGCTGACCCACAGCATCAGAGACCCGGGTTCGAACCTGACCTTCAGTGCTGCCGATGTGGAGTTTGCACGTTCTCCCTGCGACTGTGTGTGTTTCTTCCTGGTGCTCCCCCTACCCCCCCCCCCCCCCCCCCCCCCCCCCCCTCCCTCCCCTCCCGCACACCACACACATCCCGCTAATCTTCTGGTAGTCATATAGTCATACAATATGGAAAAAGGTCCATCTGCCCAACTTGCCCACACCGACCAACATGCCCCATCTACACTAGTCCTGCCTGCCCATTCCCCTCATGCCCCAAGGATGTGCGGGTTGGTAGGTCAATTGGCCCTCTGTACATTCCACCTAGTGTATAGTTAGTGGAAGCAAAACTGGGACAACATAGAAATGCAGCTGCTCCTCGACCTACGATGGGGTTACGTTCCGATAAACCCATCGTAAATCGAAAATATCGCAAGACGAAAATGCATTTAATACAATATGATCACGTGACTGGAAGTGAGCAGCGGCTCGCTGCCATTGCCCAGTGTCTGCATCATCGTAAAGTCAAAATATCGTAAGGCGAAGCATCGTAAATCGAGGAGCATCTATAGTGTGAGCAGGTAGTGGACAGTCGACGTGGACCTGGTGCATCAAAGTGTCAGTTTCCTCGCTGTATCTTTTAATCAATTAAAAGAACAACCTCATTGCTGGTGAAGCTACTGAATCCCTGACGTTAGCAATGGCAGCATGGTGGCAAAGAGTTGCTGCCTTACAGCACCAGAGACCCGGGTTCGATCCTGACTACGGGTGCTGTCAGTACAGAGTTTGTACGTTCTCCCCGTGACCCATGTGGGATTTCCCCGGGAGCTCCGATTTCCTCCCACACTCCAAACACGTACAGGTTTGTTGGTTAATTGGATTGGTAAAATTACAAATTGTCCCCAGTGTGTGTAGGACAGTGTTAATGTGCGGGGGTCGCTGGTCGACACGGGCCGAAGATCCTGTTCCCGCACCGTATCTCTAAACTAATCTAGTAAACTAAACATGAAAACTCCTGATAGACCAAAAAGCTGGAGTAACTCAGCGGGTCAGGCAGCATCTTTGGAGAAAAGGAAAAGGTGACGTCGATACATAGATAACAGGTGCAGGAGGAGGCCATTCGGCACTTCGAGCCAGCACCGCTTTTCAATGTGATCATGGCTGATCATCCACAATCAGTACCCCATATCCCCTTGATTCGGCTAGCCCTAAGCGCTCTATTGAATGCATCTAATGAATCGCCCTCCACTGCCTTCTGAGTCAGAGAATTCCACAAATTCACAACTCTCTGTGTGAAAAAGGTTTTTCCACATCTAAGTTCTAAATGGCCTACCTCTTATTCTTAAACTGTGGCCCCTGGTTCTGGACGCCCCCAACATCGGGAACATGTTTCCTGCATCTAGCGGGTCCAATCCCTTAATAATTTTAAGAAGGAACTGCAGATGTTTTTTTTTTTGTCTACCTTAATAATTTTATATGTTTCTATAAGATTCACTCTCACCCTTCTAAATTCCAGCGACATTTCGGGTCGAGACCCTTCTTCAGTGTCAATCCGAAACGTCACCTATTCCTTTTCTCCAGAGATGCTGCCTGACCCGCTGAGTTACTCCAGCATTTTGTGTCTATCTTCGGTTTAAACTAGCATCTGCAGTTCTTTCCTGCACGTAAACTCTTGGCCAGGCCATGTATACCAGTAGGTGGCAGCACTGAGGTCTCAAAATGCAGATCTTTTGGCACAGACCTGTTCTGGTGCTTTCCTACAATTAAAATGATAGAAACAAAGATAGCAAATTAGGCGCAGGAGTCAGCGGCCATTCGGCCCTTTGATAGGTGCACCGCCATTTCAATATGATCATGGCTGATCATGGCTGATCATCCAACTCAGTATCCCGTACCTGCCTTCTCTCCATACCCCCTGATCCCCTTTAGCCACAAGGGCCACATCTAACTCCCTCTTAAATATAGCCAATGAACTGGCCTCGACTACCCTCTGTGGCAGAGAGTTCCAGAGATTCACCACTATCTGTGTGAAAAAAGTTCTTCTCATCTCAGTTTTAAAGGATTTCCCCCTTATCCTTAAGCTGTGACCCCTTGTCCTGGACTTCCCTAACATCGGGAGCAATCTTCCTGCATCTAGCCTGTCCAACCCCTTAAGAATTTTGTAAGTTTCTATATGATCCCCTCTCAATCTCCTAAATTCTAGAGAGTGTAAACCAAGTCTATCCAGTCTTTCTTCATAAGACAGTCCTGACATCCCAGGAATCAGTCGGGTGAACCTTCTCTGCACTCCCTCTATGGCAATAATGCCCTTCCTCAGATTTGGAGACCAAAACTGTACACAATACTCCAGGTGTGGTCTCACCAAGACCCTGTACAACTGCAGTAGAACCTCCCTGCTCCTATACTCAAATCCTTTTGCTATGAAAGCTAACATACCATTCGCTTTCTTCACTGCCTGCTGCACCTGCATGCCTACTTTCAATGACCGGTGTACCATGACACCCAGGTCTCGCTGCATCTCCCTTTTCCTAGTCGGCCACCATTTATGCTGGTGTACACCAAAGATAGGCACAAAAAAGCTGGAGTATCTCAGCGGGACAGGAAACATCTCCGGGGAAACATAGAAACATAGAAAAATAGGTGTAGGAGTAGGCCATTTGGCCTTTTGAGCCAGAACCGCCATTCAATATGGCTGATCATCTAAACTCAGTACCCCGTTCCTGCTTATTCCCCATATCCCTTGATTCCTTTGTCCTAAGAGCTGTATCTAACTCTCACAAAAACATCCATTGAATTGGCCGCCACTACCTTCCATGGCAGAGAATTCCACAGATTCACAACTCTCTGGGTGAAGAGGTTTTTCCTCATCTCAGTGATAAATGGCCTACCCCTTATTCTTAAACTGTGAACCCTGGTTCTGGAAAAAAGGAATAGGCGACGTTTCAGGTCGAGAGACCCTTCTTCAGACTGAGAGTCGGATGAAAGGGTATTGAGAATACTACGAAGAAGTTTCCACTGGTGGGAGAGTCTAGAACTAGTGGTCATAGCTTCAGAATTAAAGGCCGTTCGTTGAGGAATGAGATGAGGAATTTCTTTAGTCACAGGGTGGTGAATCTGTGGAATTCTTTGCCACAGAAGGCTGTGGAGGTAAAGTCGGTGGATATGTTTAAGGCAGTGATAGATAGATTATTGATTAGGATGGGTGTCAGAGGTTATGGGGAGAAGGCAGGAGAATGGGGTTAGGAGGGAGAGATAGATCAGCCATGATTGAATGGCAGAGTAGACTTGATGGGCCGAATGGCCTAATTCTACACCTACCACTTATGATCTTACGACCTCATGATTTGAAGAACAATATCAGGGACCCAGTCACTTTCAGAAGAGTACTGTGCTTTTATCTAATCAGTGGGAAAAATTGTGCACAATATCATTATACGGCAGAAATAGTAATATATACTTCACTAAATAATCATGTATATTACATCACCAGGAAAAAAAATACAAATCATGTATATAGCTTATTGGTGATAGGATTGGTAAAATTAGTATTATTAATATTATCATTTTATGGGAACTTTTTGTATGCTACCATTTACACCAGTGGCACCACGATAGAGTTGCTACCTTGCAGCACCAGAGACCCAGGTTCGATCCTGACTACTACAGGTGCTGTCTGTACGGAGTTTGCACGTTCTCCCCGTGACCTGCGTGGGTTTTCCCCAGGATCTCCGGTTTCTCTCCACACTCCAAAGACGTACAGGTTTGTGGGTTAATTGGCTTCAGTAATATCGTAATTAGCCCCGAGTGTGTGTAGTGTTAATGTGCGGGGATCGCTGGTCGGCGCGGACTCGGTGGGCAGAAGGGCCTGTTTCCGCGCCGTATCTCTCAAAACTGAACCAAAGCCCATTCACTTGATCAGACAGCTGCAGGGGAACTGGAGAACAGGTTTTGCAAATGTGATCAATAAGTTTGGCCTGTAAACAACAGCGTAGAAAAATTGGATGATTATGTGGTGTGGAATACCTCTTGTGATTGCGTCAGCATTTTGCAACTTCTTACTCAACCTTTGCTAAGTTGGTTGAAGTTTGATTTTAGATCTTTCCTCATTGAATAATGTTGCAACCTGTCTTCCCATTTAGCTCGGCTCCCCACCTTTGTCGTACCTCCTACTCAAAATCATTTTAATTCCTGTGGTAATCACAATGAATTTAAGTAGCAAAAACGCTCGTCTGTAACACCCTTTCAGGAGCTCTCTGCTCACTTCAGCATTAGAACTCAGGTTGAAATTCCAAATGCAATATGAAGGGTGTGTCACCAGGGCCATGTTAAACCAAAGTCCCATCAACCCTCGAAGGTAGTTTCAGTTTAGTTTAGAGATACAGTGCGGAAACAGGACCTTCGGCCCACCGAGTCTGCACCGACCAGCACACTAACACTGCCCTGCACACGCCAGAGACGATATTTTATATTTATACCAAGCCAATTATTCTACAAATATGTACGTCTTAGGAGCGTGGGAGGAAACAGGGAAACATAGAAATTACGTGCAGGAGTAGGCCAGCCCTTCGAGCCTGCACCGCCACTGAATGATCTGGCTGATCATCCAACTCAGTATCCCGTACCTGCCTTCTCTCCACCCCCCTGATCCCCTTAGGGGCCACAGGTACTCCCTCTTAAAAACCAATGCTGGACAACACCCCTGTGGCAGTTCCAGGATTCACCACTCTCTGTGTGAAAAAAGTTCTTCTCATCTCGGTTTTTAAGGATTTTCCCCTTATCCTTAAGCTGTGACCCCTTGTCCTGGACTTCCCTAACATCGGGAACAATCTTCCTGCATCTAGCCTGTCCAACCCCTTAAGAATTTTGTATGTTTCTATAAGATCCCCTCTCAATCTCCTAAATTCTAGAGAGCATAAACCAAGTCTATCCAGTCTTTCTTCATAAGACAGTCCTGACATCCCAGGAATCAGTCTGGTGAACCTTCTCTGCACTCCCTCTATGGCAATAATGTCCTTCCTCAGATTTGGAGACCAAAACTGTACGGAATACTCCAGGTGTGGTCTCACCAAGACCCTGTACAACTGCAGTAGAACCTCTCTGCTCCTATCCTCAAATCCTTTTGCAATGAAACTGATGATCTCGGAGAAAACCCACACAGGTCACGGGGGGAAGGTACAAACTCAGTGCAGACAGCACCTGCAGTCAGGATCGAATTCTGGTCTCTGGTGCTGTAGGCAGTAGTTCTACCGCTGCACCACCATTGTGCCATAGGATAAATGGAAGTCATCTCATGGCAGGATATGGAAGATTAGGGACGTTTTTGCCAGTGTGCAAGCCATCATTTAATCTTCAACCCATGTCATGATGAGGGTGTTATACAGCATGGAAACAGGCCCTTCAGCCCAATTTGCCCATGCCGACCAAGATGCCCCATCGACACTAGTCCTACCTGCCAGCGTTTGGCCCATATCCCTCTCAACCTTTCCTTTGCATGTACCTCTTCAAATGTCTTTTTAAAAGTTGTTATAGTACCTGCTTCAACTGCCTCCTCTGGCAGCTCGTTCCATATACCCACAACCTTCTGTGTGAAAATGTTACTGATCAGTTTCCTCTTAAAACTGAGTCTGAACAACTGGGTTTCAACCCGAAACACTGCCTATTTCCTTCGCTCCAAGGATGCTGCCTCACCTGCTGAGTTTCTCCAGCAATTTTGTCTACCTACGATTAAATCTTTCCCTTTTCACCTTAAACCTACATCCTCGGGTTCTTGATTCCCCTACTCTGGGTAAAAAAACAGCTGTATATTATTGTTTTATGTTAATTTAAGTTTGTTCCGCATATATTGGGTCAGTCTTTTTATAAATAATAAATAAATAATAAATAATATTATAAATCTTCTTCGTGGATTGTCACTTTGTTGTGGTGGAGGGACTTGTGAGGTCCTGAGAACCTGAGAGCGATGCCGTCTGGAGCTGTGCTCCTGGTAGGGCCACCCATGGTAGTGAGGTCGAGGGGGAGGTCCCTGACAAAGAGCAATCCAACCAAGACCTCAACAGTGGAACAGGTGGAGGACGATGGCTGACCTTAGTGGAGCTAACGTCACAACGGCTGGGAAGGCGGATGAAGGCTGCGGCAGAAAAGGGTCTCCGGTCGTCTTGGACTCCATGCCACTGGATCCTGAACCAGATCTGTCAAGGGCCATGGGGTGGCTGTCTGTGCACCAGTCTCCCCACGTTAAACAAAGTCACGCACTGGCGTGCTACAACCCTGGAGACACCCATGGTCAGCCATGACTGAAGGGGGCGTAAGAAGATTTTATAAATGCACTGTCTACATCTTAAGGGCCTGTCCCACTTACTCACTTCTCTTGGCGACTTGCCGGCACCCATCATAATCACAGCAGGTCGCCGAAAAATTTCAACATGTTGAAAATCCAGCAGCGACCAGAAAAAGGTACGTCTCTTTAGGCGACTACTGATGACAAACAGGCGTCATCACGACCATACAGGCGGCATGTCGCGGAGGTGACGCCTTTAATGTCGTGATGAGTCGCCCAATGAGTCGTACCTTTTTCTAGTCGCTGCTGGATTTTCAACCTGCTGCGACAGTGACGGGTGTCGGCAACTCGCCGAAAATGTCGCGCAAGTGTGACAGGCCCAATACCTCATTGCCTGTTAAATGTCTTTGGACATATAATGATTGGTGCTACATAATATTTATTATTTTAACTCATGTTTAAACATAGAAATTAGGTGCAGGAGTAGGCCATTCGGCCCTTCGAGCCTGCACCGCCATTCAATATGATCATGGCTGATCATCCAACTCAGTATCCCGTACCTGCCTTCCCTCCATGCCCCCTGATCCCCTTAGCCACAAGGGCCACATCTAACTCCCTCTTAAATATGGCCAATGAACTGGCCTCAACTACCCTCTGTGGCAGAGAGTTCCAGAGATTCACCACTCTCTGTGTGAAAAAAGTTCTTCTCATCTCGGTTTTAAAGGAGTTCCCCCTTATCTCCATAGCTCTGATCCCCTTAGCCACAAGGGCCACATCTAACATTGGGAACAATATAGCCAATGAACTGGCCTCCACTACCCTAAGAATTTTGAGAGTTTCCATGAGATCCCCTCTCAATGTGAAAAAAGTTCTTAGAGAGTCTTGGTTTCAAAGTCTATCCAGTCTTCCATTTTTGTAAGTTTCTATAAGATCCCCTCTCAATCTCCTAAGAACTTTAGAGAGTATAAACCAAATCACTTCCAGTCTTTTTTCATAAGACAGTCCTAGAGATCCAGGAATCAGTCTGGTGCCCTTCTCTGCCTCCCTCTATGCAAACCAGCGATCACCCCATACTCTAGCACTATCTCGCACACTAGGGACAATTTACAATTTTACAATTTACAATTTTACCAAAGCTAATATTCCCACAAACCTGTACATCTTTGGAGTGTGGGAAGCATAGACATTAGGTGCAGGAGTAGGCCATTCGGCCCTTCGAGCGTGCACCACCATTCAATATGATCATGGCTGATCATAAGAAACCAGAGCACCCGGAGAAAACCCACGAGGTCACAGGGATAATGTACAAATTCCATACAGACGGCACCCGTGGTCAGGATCGGACCCGGGTCTCTGGTGTTGTGAGGCAGCAACTCTACTGCTGCGCCAGACTCAATATTGTGGTACATTTTGTTACGGTTTAGGAATAGTATGCCCTACTTTCCTGATCTTTAACGCTTAATCCTTGAACACAAAATGTTCACTGTTTGAAAGGGAGCAGAGAGTGGAAAGGCTGAAGCCTGCCAGATCAATGTAGATTTTAGTGGCATGAAAGGTGAGCAAATGTGCATCGTCAGCATTTTGTAAAGAAGGCAGGAACCTATTTCAACGGTGGAATGAATGTTGAATACAGAACAGCACAGGAACAAACCCTTCAGTCCACAATGTCTGTGCTGTACTTGATGCCAAGATAAACTAATCTCATCAGCTTTCATATGATCCATATCCCTCCTTTCCCTGCATATACATGTACCTATCTAAAAGCCTGTTAAAGAATCACTATCATATCTGCCTCCATCACCATCTCTGGCAGTGCGTTCCAGGCGCACACCTCTCTCTGTGCAAGAAAAACCCACACATCTCTTTTAAACTTCCCCTCTCACCTTTAAGCTCTGCCCTCTAGCTAGTCTTTGGCATTTCGATCCTAGGGAATTAGGTTCTGACTGTCAACCCTATCGATGCCTCTCAGAGTGCCGTAGACCTCTATCAGGTCTCCACTCAAACTGTGGTGTTCCAGAGGAAAGAGGGTGTGCGTTGTCGAGCCAGTGAAATCATTCATGCTGAGGACGTGACATGGCTGATTCGTGAATGAAGATAGACGCAAACTGCTGGAGCAACTCAGCGGGACAGGGCAGCATCTCCGGATAGAAGAAAGGGGTGACGTTTCGGGTCGAGACCCTTCTTCAGACTGAGAGTCGGGGGAGAGGGAGAGAGGGAGACACAGAGATAAGTAAGTGTAAGGTGTGAAAACGAAACATCAAAGGGAACGGGGCTCATGGAAAATGTCGAATGGATCATTGTTAGTTTAGTTTAGTTTAGAGATACAGCTGCGGAAGCAGGCCATTCGGCCCACCGGGTCCGCGCCGACCAGCGATCCCCGCATATTAACGCTACCCTACACACACTAGGGACAATTTTTACATTTTCCAAGCCAATTAACCTTCAAACCTGTACGTCTTTGGAGTGTGGGAGGAAACCGAAGATCTCGGAGAAAACCCACGCAGGTCACGGGGAGAACGTACAAACTCCGTACAGACAGCACCCGAAGTCGGGATCGATCCCGGGTCTACGGCGCTGCAGTCGCTGTAAGGCAGCAACTCTACCGCTGCGCTACTGCGACCGCCTAGATAGGGGAAGGTGACAACGAAGCAAACAGAGGTAAAATGTAATCAGGGGGCCAGTCGGACAGGTCAGAGAACTAGGAAGTGGGAGGGATGGAGAGACAGGAAACGCAAGGGTTGCCTGAAGTTAACGTTCATACCGCTGGGGTGTAAGCTGCCCAAGCGAAATATCAGGTGCTGTTCCTCCAATTCCAATTCCTCTCTTGGTAGTTGCACAGACGTCACCCATTCCTTCTCTCCACAGATGCCGCCTGTCCCGCTGAGTTACTCCAGCATTTTGTGTCTGTCTTCGGTGTAAACCGGCATCTGCAGTTCCTTCCTCCACATCTTTGAAATGGAGGTAGACAAAATTGCTGGAGAAACTCAGCGGGTAAGGCAGCATCTATGGAGAGAAGGAAATAGGCAATGTTTCGGGTCGAGACCCTTCTTCAGAAGTCAAATGGAGTTTCCTGGATTTCTATTGTGCGACACCAATGCTACAATTTCCCAATCCGGAAGTGGCGGCGCTGTTGAACAACTGCGGCTCGCCTGCAGTCCGTCTGTTTTTACTTTTTTTTGTTGTTTTTTTGTCTTGTTTTAGTTAAATTTTAATTTATTAGGTTGTGTTATGTGTGTGGGGGGGGTGAAACATGTTTTTTTTGTCTCTTCCATCGGGGGAATGCGACTTTTTCTTGTCTTAACCCCCTTCTCTGCCTCAGTCTGCGCTGAGGCCTAATGGCGGAGCTGGCGGCCTCCAACTGCGACCGACCTCGAGGCTCCGGAGGCAGAGCCAGGCAGGACTTACAACGCGAGGCTGGCCGACTTTGGAGCTGAGGCGGCGGCGGCCCGACTCGCTGATGCGGCGTTCCCAGCTTTCGGCAGCGGCCCGACTTGGAGCTGAGGCTGTGGCAGGCCGACTCGGCAGCGGCCCAACGCTGAGGCTGTGGCGGGCCGACTCGGAGACGGCGTTCCGGCTTTCGGCGGCGGCGACATCACCTCGGAGGTCCGCTGAACTGGAGGGCAGCAACTTCGGCCTGGATCGATCGCCTCAGCGCAGAGGGAGAACAAGGAGGGAAGAGACAGAGACTAAGACTTTTGCCTCCATCACAGTGAGGTGGTGCTTGGTGAACTCACTGTGGTGGATGTTAATTTGTGTTCATTGTATGTTTTGTTACTTATTATTATTGTGTATGACTGCAGGCAACAAAACTTCGTTCAGACCGAAAGGGCTGAATGACAATAAAGGAATCAAATCAAATCAAATCAAGTAAAGAAGCTTCATCATGAAGGCTGGTGTCTGTGGGGGGCAGGTTTGAAGGCCACCATACCAAAAAACCAAAAACACACCAAGCTTGTAGGAATGCCACATCACTCGATCAGTACTGCTTATTTTTGTCTTATCTGTGGATTGGAGAGACATAATGCATTTCCTATACATTAGTAAGATTGGATTAAAGTTACTCAAGCCTTTGAAAGCCTGGCCAGATGCCCCAATCTACTTGTAGAATAATTTGTTTCTCTCCAGACTGTTTCCGTTTATCTCTTATCTCTTGTACCTACTTATATCTGCTTCCATGCACTGTCCCCAATCCATAGTCAGAATCACAGTGTCATAGAATCAGACAGCATGGAAACAGGCCCTTCGGCCCAACTTGCTCATGTTGATCCAACATGCCTTATCTACTACACTAGTCCCACCTGCCTGCATTTGACTCATATCCCTCCCAACCAATCCTATCCATGGAGCTGTCTAAATGTTTCTTAAATGTTGTGATGGTCCCTGCCTCAACTACCTCTTTCAGCAGCTCGTTCCATACACCCTCCATCCTTTGTGTAAAAAGATTGACCTGCAGGTTCCTAATAAATTTTAACCCCCTCACCATAAATCTATATCCTCTGGTTCTCAGTTCCCCAGCTCCGGGTAAAAAGCTCTGTGCATTTACCCTGCCTATTCCACTCATGATTTTGTACACCTCTATAAGATCAGCCCTCATCCTCTGGCGTTCCAAGGAATAAAGTGCTAGCCTGCTCAATCTCTCCCTATAGCTCAGGCGCTTGAGTGTTGACAACATCATGAAAAAGCTTCTCTACACCTTTCCAACTTTCCTATAACAGGGTGAGAAAAGCTGAACACAATACTCTGAACGTGGTCTCACCCAACGTCTTGTACAACTGCAACATGACCTCCCAAAGTCTATACTCAACACTCTGACTGAGAAGGTAGACAAAAATGCTGGAGAAACTCAGCAGGGGTGAGGCAGCATCTGTGGAGCTAAGGAAATAGGCAACGTTTCGGCAAGAAACGTTGCCTATTTCCTTCGCTCCATAGATGCTGCCTCGCCCGCTGAGTTTCCCCAGCATTTTTGTCTACCTTCAATTTTCCAGCATCTGCAGTTCCTTCTTAAACCCTCTGACTGAGAATCAAGATTGGCATTCACCTGTCCATTATGGGAACCAGAGCCAGTGTTTTATTGTGCAAGTCATAAACTCTCTGGTAATGCAAATATACATGAAAGGTCTCTGTTGAGTATATCAACAAGGCAAGGGTGAGTTAGAGTCATAGATAGTCATTAGAGTGATACAGTATGGAAACAGGCCCTTTGACCCAACTTACCCAGACCCGGCCAACATGTCCCAGCTACACAGGTCCCATCAGCCTGCGCTTGGCCCGTATCCCTCCAAACTGGTCCTATCCATGTACCATGTAACTAGGCCCCATAGCAGAAGGATCCACGTCACGGGGCTGGATGCTGAAAGTATCCCGAGCTAATCCTGCTACCACCATCCATCATCTACTGCGTCAAGTGATGGCTTCCATTGTCGTCGGAAGCTTGCGTTCTTTTCAGGACGGACGATGACAGCGAGGTCAACATTTGTAACAAGATGGACACGAAAAGAAGAAGGCCTGTCTAACTGTTTCCGAATCATTTGGGACAGTCCCAGCCTCAACTACCTCCTCTGGCAGCTTGTCCCACACACCCATCAGCCTTGTGTGAAAATGTCATCCCTCAGATTCATATTAAATCTTTTCCCCTTCATCATGAACCTATGTCCTCTGGCCTTTGAACCCCCTACTCCGGGCAAGACTCTGCGCATCTACCCGATCTATTCCTGAGTTATCCACTGCATCAGGGATATGGACCAAATGCAGGCAGGTGGGATTAGTGTAGCTGGGACATTAAGGCAGTAAAATGTGATTAGGAGGCAGAGACCAGCCATGATTGAATGAGTAGACTTGATGGGCCGAATGGCCTAATTCTACTCCTTTAACGTGAACTTTAGCGGGATCCCTCGCCGGGGATCCCTGGAGGGGAGCTTTGACCGCCGGCCCTGCGGTCTGCGGTGTTTCTGGCTGCGGCGTGGCGGGGACTTTAGATCTTTGACAGCCGGCCTGCGGCCTACACCAACCTGAAGCCGCGGTCTCCGGTGGGGAGGCACCGATTCAGATCTTACCTGGATATTTTACCTTGTCTACACATCTGGACGCCCGCAGCGGCGACTGCAGAGGGTTGAGTTCCCGACCACGGGGGAAAATGGAGGAGGACCGGCCAAATTTTGTGCCTTCCACCACAGTGATGAATGTTGTGGTGGATTTTTGTGTTCAATTTTTATTGTGTTTTTGTGTGTTCTTTTTTTCATTGTACCGCTGCTGACAAATTAATTTCACTTGCACTTTATGTGCAAGTGACGAATAAAACTGATATTGATATTGAATGATATTGATCTTGTACATGAATTAAAATCAAGCCATCCACAGATACATTTAGTTTTTTTCAGTTCAGTTTGGCGACACATCACGGAAACAGGCCCTTCAGCCCACCGAGTCCGGGCCGACCAGCGATCCCCGCACATTAACACTATCCTACAAATTCCAGGGACAATTTACATTTATGCCAAGCCAATTAACCTACAAATCGGTACGTCTTTGGCGTGTGGGAGGAAACCGAAGATCTCGGAAAAAACCTACGCGATCATGGAGGAGAACGCACAAACTCCGCACAGACAGCACCCGTAGCCAGGATTGAACCCGGGTCTATGGCGTTGTTAAGCGCTGTAAGGCAGCAACTGTACCACTGCACCACCGTGCTGCCCTATGATAAAGGGCAAGTTACTAAAGGGATAAAGGGAAAGTCCAATAAAGTGCAATTAAAGATAGTCTGAGGATCTTCGATGAGATAGATAGCAGCTCAGAACCACTCTCTAGTTGGTGATAGTTTTGGTTCACGTTCTTCGAATCCAATTGCATAGACGTCTACTGTCTGGTTGAAACTATTAACGGATTGGCAAATTGGAACCGAACATGAATTCGCAGCTTCAACTATTCTAATTAATCTTGCGGGTGAAAAATTAAAATTTGCTTGTGGTTTTCTATTTGTTTTAGTATGTCACTACTTAATTGTCATGTTAAATTAGCAGGGATATTAATGTCTGCCTTTCTGATTGAAGGGAATTAACATGAGGTAGACAGCACTCCAGGGGAAGGAGGCGATGGCAAATATTAAGTATTTCAGGGATGGTTAACGATTCTTTTCCTCCCAGTTACCTTCAAGACTTCTCCCACCTTGCCTGGCCTGGCCTCAGACTTCTCCCGCCTTGCCTGGCCTCAACATAGACATTGGGAAAGTGCAATCCTTGGAATATTTCGTGGCTAGCATCGACCCGACTGAAACTGAATTATCTCTGGATTCAGGTCCCTGTCGGCAGTTCTGCAATCCTGTATGTTTCTGGGTGTTGTCAGATCTTTTTTCCAGTGCCAGCGAATTCAAATCAGATGTTTAATGGTGTTAAATGCAATATTATCTGCTTCCCACACCAGGGCTGGAAGTGATACGTGAAAGACATAGATGGAAAGTAGAGACAAGGAACCGCAGATGCTGGTTGACACAAAAAGGACACAAAGTGCTGAAGTAACTCAGCGGGTTAGGCAGCATCTCTGGGGAGAACATGGATAGGTCTGAAGAAAGGTCTCGACCCAAAACGTCACCCCTTCCTTCTCTCCAGATATGCTGCCTGTCCCACTGAGTTACTCCAGCATTTTGTGTCTATCTTATGGATAGGTGATGTTTTGGGTTGGTCTATTAAACACTGCAACCTCCAAATACATAGACTTAAGCCATTATTTTTGACTTGGCACCACTGTTGTCTATTTATATGTCTGGTTGTTTTTTTTATATATACTGAATTTTCTTTGTTGGTTATTATGGGTTTGTGTAAGTAAGCGATAGGGGCAGAATGAGACCATTCGGCCCAATAGGTCTACTCCACCATTCATTTATGGCTGATCTATGGGTGCCATCGAGGGCAGCCTCGCCTACAGACTGTCTGTCCTTTTCGTCTTTTCTTTGTTATATTTATTGTGTTTTAAAAGTTTGTATTAATGTTCTCTGGTTTGTTTTATGTGGGGGGGAAACGGTCGGGGAAAACCTTTTTTCAATCTCTTACCTTGCCGGAGATTGTTTTCCGTATCGTATCTCCAGTCGCTCTGCAGCCTAACATCTGGAGCTGGAGGCCTTGCTCGGGACTGACTTTGAGCCCCACTGCGGGGACGTGGACTTACTATCGGAGCCGATCCCTTGCCTGGGATCGACGCTCCAACCTGCGGACTTTAACAACCAGGAACTCGCAGTCTCGGGTTGAGACTGACGTTGGTAAGCTCCAAAAGCCGCACGATGTTTGACTAGCCCCGAGCCGGGGTCGATCGCCCAGCTCGGGGGAGCTGAGATTCCCCCCTGATGCAGGAGCTTGATCGCCCAAACGAGGAAGCCCGCTGCCCGCTACGGGAGTGAGATCGTCCCATCAACGGAAGGTTAGAGGCCCCTGATCGCTGGAGGACAAAGAAAGGAGAGAATTAACTTTTTTTTGCCTTGCATCACAGTGAGGAATGTGGGGGGGTCACTGTGGTGGATGTTTATGTTAAAATGTATTTTGTGCATCTTGGTGCTTTTTATTGGTATGACTGTATGGCAAATCAAATTCCTCGTATGTTGCACAATATACTTGGCTAATAAAATATGATTATTATGATTATGATTATGATCTAAACATTATGTGTAATATCTGTTGTGCCGCCGCAAGTAACAATTTCAGTATCGGAGTGGTAGAATATTGTTTTGCAAGGGAGGTGGACCCAACGTGTCTTGTATGACAATAAAACTTGTCTCTTCACCCTCCTTCAGACTAGTTTTAATGTATGCAGATCTATAGATTGAAGGATGGATCATTATCTAGATGGATAGAGCTTTATGGAGCTAGATATATCATTATAGAGATAGATAGTCAGACAGACTAACATATAGACAATTCAAAGGGCTGCACGGTGGCGCAGCGGTAGAGTTGCTGCCTTACAGCACCAGGGACCCAGATTCGATCGCGACTACAGGTGCTGTCTGTACGGAGTTTGTGCGTTCTCCCCGTGACTTGCGTGGGTCTTCCCCGAGATCTTCGGTTTCCTCCCACACTCCAAAGACGTGCAGGTTTGTAGGTTAATCGGCTTGGTGTAAATGTAAAAATTGTCCCTAATGTGTGTAGGGTAGTGTTAGTGTGCGGGGATCGCTGGTTGGTGCAGATCGATGGGCCGAAAGGCCTGTTTCCGCGCTGTATCTGTAAACTAAGCGAAAATAAACACTGGAACATGGATGGATAGATGGAGATAGTTTCATGTTATGTAGACTGATTGAAGGATAGATTGTTGGATGGATAGATGGAGATAGCTTCATGTTATGTAGACTGATTGAAGGATAGATTGTTGGATGGATAGATGGAGATAGCTTCATGTTATGTAGACTGATTGAACGATAGATTGTTGGATGGGTAGATAGATAAATCGGAGAAACATGATCGATGGAGGTAGGGTAGTTAAGAAGATCGATGATGAGAGATGGAACAAGACTATTCAGATGCTGACACTAATAGGAAGAGGCCAAAAATATGTTCATAACCAGGCCTCGGTTATAACTTGCATCTCAACACTGAAAACATCCAGTAAACTGCTTGAATGTTAAATCTGATCATAAGATATTATTGATTGTTCTCTACAAACCAGAGGAAGATTGCTTAATAGGCCTGTCCCACATACACAACTTTTTTGGCGGCTGCCAGCACCCGTGATAGGTCGTTGCAGGCCGGCGAAAATTTTCAACATGAAAATCCAGCGGTGACCAGAAAGACGCGACGACTCTTTGAGCGACTGAGGAGACGACTCACGACCGTACAGGCGACACCCTGGCGATAATGTCATAAGGTCATAAGGAATAGGGGTAGAATTAAGCCATTCGGCCCATCACGTCTACTTCGTCCTTCAATCGTGGCTGATCTATCTCTCTCTCTCCTAACCCCATTCCCCTGCTTTCTCCCCATAACCTCTGACACCCGTACTAATCAAGAATCTATCTATCCCTGCCTTAAAAATTTCCACTGACTTGGCCTCCAGGGCTGTCTGAGGCAAAGAATTCCACAGATTCACCACCCTCTGACGGA
Source organism: Leucoraja erinaceus (assembly GCF_028641065.1). Taxonomy (NCBI): domain Eukaryota; kingdom Metazoa; phylum Chordata; class Chondrichthyes; order Rajiformes; family Rajidae; genus Leucoraja; species Leucoraja erinaceus. Next base: position 9,105,211 of record NC_073384.1, on the reverse strand, counting down.
AGGGTTTCCGCGCTGTATCTCTGTATCTGTATCTTGTACCTCTCACGTACCTTCCATCCAAGTACAGAGTGTTCTGTCTGAGAACACAGAGATATAGGCTGCTGTCTCGCAGCTCCAGAAAACAGGTTTTGATCCTGACCACACTGTGGTGTCAGCAAGGGGTTCCTCTCATGTGACAAAGGCATGCAACTTGGTCGGTTAATTGAGTCATAGAGTCATGCCCCTGTCCCACTTAGGAAACCGGAACGGAAACGTCTGGAGACTTTGTGCCCCACCCAAGGTTTCCGTGCGGTTCCCGGAGGTTTTTGTCAGTCTCCCTACCTGCTTCCACCACCTGCAACCTCCGGCAACCACCTGCAACCTCCGAGAACCGCACGGAAACCTTGGGTGGGGCGCAAAGTCTCCAGAGGTTTCCGTTCAGGTTTCCTAGGTGGGACAGGGGCATAAAAAAATGCAACCTTGATATAGGGTCCTCGTGATGAGTGAGTCCATTCCAACTTTTCACACTCACCTGCACTAATCTGATGCGAATACCTTTTAATTCTCCTGACATTTATACTTTAGAGATACAGCGCTGAAACAGGCCCTTCAGCCCACTTCGTTCATGCCAACCACCGATCACCCCGTACACTAGCACTATCCCACACACTAGGGACTATTTACAACTTTACCAAAGCCAATTAACCAACTATGTCTTCGGAGTGTGGGAGGAAACCGGAGCACCCGGACAATATTCATGCGGGTCGCAGGGAGAACGTACAAACTCCATACAGACAGCACCCGTAGTCTGGATCGAACCCGGATCTCTGGCAGCCAATAGCTAAAAGTAAATTTCTATTAGCTTTTCACAGACTATCCCACTCACTTACACATAGTGGCCAAGTAATCTACCAACCTGCATCCCTTTGGGATGTGGGAAGAAAGCAGATCATCCGGAAGAAACCCATGCAGCCTCAGGGAGAATGTACAAACGTCACGCAGACCATACTGAAAGTGAGGGTTGATCTTGGGTCCATTGAGATTAAAAAGCAACAGTTCTACTAGCTGTATCTCTCAACCACTACTGTAAATTGCTACTGGTGGAGGTGGCTGGTGGAAGAAATGAGGGGGACGGTTTATGTGGAGTTGATACAGAGACAAGAGCATGTGTCTGAAGAAGGTCATCAGATCATAAGTGATAGCAGTAGAATTAGGCCATGAGGATCATAACATCTACTCCATCATTCAATCATGGCTGATCTGTCTTTCCCTTTCAACCCCATTCTCCTGCCTTCTTTCCATAACCCCTGACACATATCCTTCATTGCAAAAGGATTTAAGTATGTGAGCAGAGAGGTTCTACTGCAGTTGTACAGAGTCTTGGTGAGACCACACCTGGTGTATTGCGTACAGTTTTGGTCTCCTAATCTGAGGAAAGACATTATTGCCATAGAGGGAGTACAGAGAAGGTTCACCAGACTGATTCCTGGGATGGCAGGACTTTCATATGAAGAAAGACTGTAGACTCGGTTTGTACTCACTAAAATTTAGAAGATTGAGGGGGAATCTTATAGAAACTTCTTAAGGGGTTGGACAGGCTAGATGTAGGAAGATTGTTCCCGATGTTGGGGAAGTCCAGAACAAGGGGTCACAGTTTAATGATACAGGGGAAATCTTTTAGGGCTGAGATGAGAAAAAACATTTTTCACACAGAGTGGTGAATCTCTGGAATTCTCTGCCACAGAGGGTAGTTGAGGCCAGTTCATCGGCTACATTCTGTGGCAGAGAATTCCAGAGATTCACCACTCTCTGTGTGAAAAATTGCAAGGATGAGAGGATATCATATAAAATTTCAAAACATATAAAATTCCAACAGTTGGAGAGTCTAGATGTAGGAAAAAGGTTCCCGATGTTGGGGGAGTCCAGAACCAGGGGTTACAGTTTAAGAATAACGGGTAGGCCATTTAGGACTGAAACGAGAAAAAACCTTTTCACCCAGAGAGTTGCGAATCTGTGGAATTCTTGCCGCAGAAGGCAGCGGAGGCCGGTTCACTGGATGTTTTCAAGAGAGAGTTTGATGTAGCTCTTCGGACTAAAGGAATCAAGGGATATGGGGAAAAAAGCAGGAACGGGATACTGATTCTGGATGATCGGCCATGACCTCAGCCGAATGGCCTTTTCCTACACCTATTTTTCCATGTTTCCATGAGTCCTTGATGAACAGCCATAGAGGAGTGGGCCGAAGAGACGGTTCCTCCAACTACAACAGGTACAAAAATAATAATAATAATAATACATTTTATTTATGGGCGCCTTTCAAGAGTCTCAAGGACACCTTACAAAAATTTAACAAGTAGAGGAAAAACATGTAAGCGGAATGAAATAAATAGTAGAGACATGACTAGTACACAAATTAAAGACATAATTCAATTCAAAACACAATATGAGGCAATTCAAGCACAGATGAAAAGGGAGGGGGACGTGGGGCTAAGGATAGGCAGAGGTGAAGAGATGGGTCTTGAGGCGGGACTGGAAGATGGTGAGGGACACGGAATTGCGGATCAGTTGGGGGAGGGAGTTCCAGAGCCTGGGAGTTGCCCTGGAGAAGGCTCTGTCCCCAAAACTGCGGAGGTTGGACTTGTGGATGGAGAGGAGACCGGCTGTTGTGGATCTGAGGGACCGTGAAGGTTGATAGGGGGAGAGGAGGTCAGTGAGATATGGGGGGGGCAGATGGTGGAGGGCTTTGTAGGTGAGGATCAGGATTTTGTAGGTGATCCGGTGGGAGATGGGAAGCCAGTGAAGTTGTTTGAGGCCTCTCTCTCACCAGCGGAGAGTTTTTATTTGTGTCTAATTTCCAGATATAATTTTACAGTTTATACAGTAGCCTTTAGGTGCTGGGCTTGGGTTGTGTTCCTTGGCACTTGAGCACATAGGGAATTTATAATGAAATAAAAATAACCAAATATTGTTTTCAAAGTTACCCACAAAACATAGTGTAATTGAAATTTTTGTAATCAGCAGAATGGAAAAAATAACCAGGGGGGGGGGGGGGGGGGGGGGGGGGGGGGGGGGGGGGGGGGGGGGGGGGGGGTTTGGGGAGTGTGGGGGGGGGGGGGGGCGAGGCGGGGCTGAGGGGGGGGGGGGGGGGTGGGGGGAGGGGGGGGGAGGAGGGGGGGTGGGGGGGGGGGGGGGAGGGGGGACTCAAATACCCGTTTATCCATTTATTTTGGGGTAAAAGCCAAGGAAGGCAACTGCTAAGTATAGAATCCCCTGCCAGTTGGCAGCCAGAGTTGAACTTCATGATGGGGGCTGAGTCTACAGTGGACAATGAATGAATGAGTGAGTGAATACTTTATTGTCACAGGTGACAAGTCACAGTGAAATTCTTTGCTTGCCTTCCCACGGTATGCAAATAGTCGCCACGTAAAGGATGCTGGCAAAGTTATGCCCCTGTCCCACTTAGGAAACCTGAACAGAAACCTCTGGAGACTTTGCGCCCCACCCAAGGTTTCCGTGCGGTTACCTTCCACTACCTGCAACCTCCAGCAACCACCTGCAACCTCCGGCAACCACCTGCAACCTCCGGCAACCACCTGCAACCTCCGGCAACCGCCTGCAACCTCCGGCAACCACCTTCAACTAGCATCGCAACCGGCTTCGACTAAAAAATTACCGATTTTTAAAACGGCAACCTATTTTTAGTTGCGGCCGGTTTTGAATTTTTTGAAATAATCGCCGGAACATAGAAGAAGCGGAAACCACTTTCAACCATTAGGGAGACTGACAAAAACCTCCGGGAACCTCACGGAAACCTTGGGTGGGGCGCAAAGTCTTCAGAGGTTTCCGTTCAAGTTTCCTAAGTGGGACAGGGGCATTACAACGCATACACAGTGTCCACGCCAGGTCCTCCTTCGTTTTCCCCCTCCCCCCCACTGACGGCGGTCCCTCCACCCTGAAAGGCCTGACTCTATGACTGAATGAATGCTTCCAGAAGCTGATGGATGAATGGCTCTGGACTTACTGGAAAGATTTATCAATGAAGGTTAAAACCCAAGTCAGCAAAAAGCTTAGGAAGGAACTGCAGATGATGGTTTAGACCGAAGATAGACACAAAAAGCTGGAGTTGCTCAATGGGTCAGGCAGCATCTGCGGAGGGAATGAATAGGTGATGTTTTAAGTCGAGACTGAGAATCAGGGGAGAGGGAAACGAGAGAGATATAGACGGTGATATAGAGAGATATGGAACAAATGAATGAAAGATATGTGAAAAAATAATGATGAAAAAGAAAACAGTGAAAGCTTGATTTCATACACACATTGAACACTCCCTAACCGATAATTGTTTACAGTAATGATGCCAAATTATTAACAAGCTTCATGGTTGCTTGCTTTGTTGCTATAAAAAGGTGCTTGCTATTGCGTCAACATGTGTAGGTGGTTTCGGTTGCATCAGTGCATTGCATGCAAAATACCTTTCCCTTTATTGCATCAGAGGGAGCAGGCAGCAAGGGGGTGTTCTTTGCATTGTCTACAGTCAACGTGTGAAATTCTATATTTATGTCTATCGTTAAAGGTGCATTTTTGCCGGGTGCAAGTAAAAACGATTTCATTAAAACTTCTTGTAAAACTGTTCGAAATAGAGAAATCGGTAGGAGGCTGACAAATGGAAATCAAAACCTAGAACAGGTTTGGAGGGGTGTGGGCCAAACGCAGGCAGGTGGGACTAGTGTATCTGGGGCAGGGTGGCCGGTGTGGACTAGTTGGGTTGAAGGGCCTGTTTCAATGCTGTATCACTCTGTGACTCTGACTCAAAAACAATGAGTTGATTGTCACTTGTGGGGGAGTCTAGGACCAAGAGACAAGAGTCAAGAGAGTTTATTGTCATGTGTCCCAGATAGGACAATGAAATTCTTGCTTTGCTTCAGCACAACAGAATATTGTAAGCATAAATACAGAACAGATCAGTGTGTCCATATACCATAGAATATATAGTAAACAGATAAAGTGCAATAATTTGTTACAGTTCATAGTTTGTTTGAAGTTGTGTTTAATAGTCTGATGGCTGTGGGGAAGAAGCTGGTCCTGAACCTGGATGTTGCAGATTTCAGGCTCCTGGACCTTCTACCTGAAGGCAGCGGAGAGATGAGTGTGTGGCCAGGACGGTGTGGGTCACCGATGATGCCGGCAGTCTCAGATGCCACAGCCTCAGAATAAAAGGACGTACCTTTAGAAAGGGAGATGAGGAGGAATTGCTTTTGTCAGAAGGTGGTGAATCTGTGGAATTAATTGCCACCGAAGGCTGTGGAGGCCAAGTCAATGGGTATTTTTAAGGGAGCTGCATATTCTTTGTCTAAGATAAGACGCAGAGTTCTGGAGTTACTCGGCGGGTCAGGAAGCATCCCTGGAGAGCATGGTTACGTGACTTTTCTTCTGAAGATCTTGAACGTCACATATCCATGTTCTCCAGAGATGCTGCCTGAGACCCGCTAAGTTAATCCAGAATTTACTCTAGAACGGTCACGGTGGCGCAGCGGTAGAGTTGCTGCCTTACAGCGAATGCAGCGCCGGAGACCCGGGTTTGATCCCGACTACGGGTGCTGTCTGTACGGAGTTTGTACGTTCTCCCCGTGACCTGCTTGGGTTTTCTCTGAGATCTTCGGTTTCCTCCCACACTCCAAAGACGTACTGGTTTGTAGGTCAATTTTCTTGGTAAATGTAAAAATTGTCCCTAGTGTGAGTAGGGCAGTGTTAATGTGCGGGGATCGCTGGTCGGCGCGGACCCGGTGGGCCGAAGGGCCTGTTTCCTCGCTGTATCTCTAAACTTAGCTTTGTGTCTTTTTTTTTGGTAAACCAGCAGTTGCTTGTTTCATTGTAATTGATTAAACCGAAGATTGACACAAAAAGCTGGAGTAACTCAGCGGGACAGGCAGCATCTCTGGAGAGAAGGAATGGGTGACGCTTCGTGACCTGAAACGCCACCCATCCCTCCTCTCCTGTCCCGCTGAGTTACTCCAGCTGTTTGTGTCTATCTTCGGTGGTTTAAACCAGCATCTGCAGTTCCTTCTTACTCATTACTAAAACCGCTGCTCTTTCTGCACTGACTGTGACTCATATCCACAGAAATCCTTGCTCAGATTGCAGGCAGGGACAAGGACTTGGAACAGTAATATAAAGAGATGCAATATGAGTTTGGTGCCCCACCTCACCGATTTCACTTTAACCATATGAACTGTTCCTCCACGTGGAATTCAGAAAACAATGTGTTACACATAAAGGAGATTCCAGTTCTTCCTGTGAAGACTATGCACTGAAATGCCTGGAAATTAGATCAATCTGCACCAATGTTTCACCCATGCATAAGACCCATTGTGTACATGTGGGTTCATGCAGTTGGCCTCAGGACTCCCCTCATGGTGGCGCAGTGGTAGAGTTGCTGCCTTACAGCGCCAGAGACCCGGGTTCGATCCTGACTACGGGTGCTGCCTGTATGGGGTTTGCACATTCTCCCTGTGACCACTTCCGTTTTCCCCGGGTGCTCTGGGTTCCTCCCACACTCCAACAAAGTACAGGCTTGTACGTTAATTGGCTTCAGTAAAAATTGTAAAATGTTCCTAGTGTGTAGGATAGTGCTGGTGTGTGGGGTGACCTGGTAGTCGGCGTGGACTCGGTGGGCTGAAGGTCCCGTTTCTAAAACCTCAAGGCTAAAGAATGTGCCATATAAAATGCAATATAAAGGACAACATAAATGTTATATACAGTTCAAGGACCTTTACTTTGTACTAACCTGCCGTACAATGTAATAAGATTGAACACAGATCCAGTAGCCTGAAGATAGACACAAAGTGCTGGAGTAACAGGCAGCATCTCTGGAGAGAAGGAATGGGTGACATTTTGGGTCGAGACCCTTCTTCAGACTGAGTCAGGGGTGAGGGATAAACAATGATAAGCAAGTGTAAGGTGTGAAAACAAGACATCAAAGGGGAAAGCAGTCCAAGGAGAATGTAGAACAGATCATTGTTAGCTCGAAGAAGGAGACAACGAAGCATACAGAGATAACATTTAATATGCAGGACAGTCAGACTGGTCGGAGAACTAGGAAGTGTGAGGGATGGAGAGAGAGAGAAAGCAAGGGCTACTTGATGTTTAGTTTAGCTTAGTTTAGTTTCGAGATACAGCACGGAAACAGTCCCTTCGGCCCACTGGTTCCGCGCCGGCCAGCGATCCCCGCATATTAACGCTATCCTACACAAACTAAGGACAATTTTTACATTTACCAAGCCAAACTGCCTACATACCTGTATGCTTTTGGGATTCGTGAGGGCATGGGGGGAACGTACAAACTCCGTATAGACACAGTCGGGATCGAACCCGGTTCTTTGGCGCTGCAAGCGCTGTAAGGCCGCAACTCTACTGCAGCGCCACCGTGCCACCCTGGTCTTTCCCATCCAGCTGCTGACTGACAGGAGAGCGATGAAGACTTCCCCGTTAAATTACCAGCCACCGCAGTGTATGGGCAAGAATTTTAACGGTGGGCGCCGCCCTTACTTATCATGCGAAAGAGCGTTGGAAAATATTTTGGTTCCCTTTGGTCGGCGTCTGGCCTGCGTCAACATCTGTTGTTTTTTAAATGTCACTAAATATTCTTGCGCAAATGGAAAAACTAAAACATGCCGCAAACACCTCAACTTAAAAGGGAGAACAGAGCTTGTTGCAAATTGAACATAATCAGATTATGTTCAACACCAGAACAAAATAAAATGGGATCAGAAAAAAATGGGGCACGTTTACTTGTGTTTGTTTCTTCATCCAATGCTTCTTCATCTTCATTCTTCATCAGCATAACTCTCAGGATTATATCCACCTTCTACTTTATTCCTATATTCTCTGATTGCCTCATTGTGGATATGTATTTAGATTAGTTCAGTTTTGAGATAGAGCACAAAACCAGGCCTCCGGCCCACCGAGTCCACGCCGACCAGTGTTCCCTGCACTCTAACACTAGTCCTACACACTAGGGACAATTAAAAAAAAAATTTACACAAAGCCAATTAACCTACAAACTTGGACGTCTTTGGAGTGTGGGAGGGAACCGAAGATCTCGGAGAAAACCAACACAGGTCACGGGGAGAACGTACAAACTCCATACAGACAGCGCCCGTAGTCAGGATCGAACTCGGGGCTCTGGTGCTGTGAGGCAGTAATTCTACCGCTGCACCACTATGTCGCCAAACGTCCTTGAGTATGTTTCTTCATTTATTGCTTCTCAATTCTTCATCACCATAATTCTCTGAACTATATCTACGTTCTACTTCATTCCTATATTCTCTGGTTACCTCATCATTCAAAAATATAATGAACTGCATTTAATAACCATCCACATCCCTCAGAAGCAGCGGGTTTCATAGACATACAACCCAATGCATAAAGAAATTCCCTTCATATCCATGTGTCTATCTTAAGATCAAAAGACCATAAAACCATGAAACATAGGGGCAGAATACAGCTGTTCAGCCCATCAAGACATTCTCCTCGTGACCTGCGTGGGTTTTTTTTCTGGGAACCCATGTTTCACCCCACACTCCAAAGACGTACAGGTTTGTAGGGTCATTGGCCTTGGTAAAATTGTAAATTGTGAATTGTGTTCAGTGTGTGTAGGATAGTATTATTGTGTGGGGATCTCTGGTCCAGGTCAGCATGGATAAGATGGGCCAAAGGGCCTGCTTCCACCCTGTATCTCTAAAGTAAGCTAAACTAAAGTCTGCTCTGCTCTTCGATCATGGCTGTTCCCGATGTTGGGGAAGTCCAGAACAAGGAGTCACAGTTTAAGGATAAGGGGAAATCTTTTAGGACTGAGTTGAAAAAAAACATTTTTCACACAGAGAGTGGTGAATCTCTGGAATTCTCTACCACAGAAGATAGTTGAGGCCAGTTCATTGGCTATATTTAAGAGGGAGTTAGATCATATTGAATGGTGGTGCAGGCTCAAAGGGCCAAATGGTCTACTCCAGCCCCTATTTACTATGTTTCTATGTTTCTATCTTTCTTTCCCTCTCAATCCCATTCTCCTGCCTTTGCCCCATAACCTTTGACGTCCTTATGAATCAAGAATCTATCAATCTCTGCTTTAGAAATACCCATTGACTTGACCTCCACAAGTGTCTGTAGCAATGAATTCCATAGATTCATCACCCTGCAGCTGAAGAAATCACCCTGCAGCCTCATCTCCATTCTAAAGGTGCATTATTTTATTCTGAGGCTGTGCCCTCTGTTCCTAGACTTTGTCACTGCTGAATGTATCCTCTCCAGCTCTTTAACACCACAGTGGTATCTGCTTCCATTTTGTCACACACCTGCATACTAATGACGATTTGTAGTCCTTACTAACTAACCAACTAAACTACCAATCTGCACATCTACCCCTGTTCTGTTATTTAAAGGGGCTGCTCCTTGCCTTCTGGCTGCACTTCTCACCGACCATCCTCATCTTTGGACACCCTGTGCGTAGGGGAGAGGGGAGAGGGTAGGGCTGAAGATGTCCTGGTTGGGTTGCTCCAGGGCTTGGCCAAGCTGGCCATCCGCGAGTCATGGCGCCAGGTGGACGAGGGCTCTGGTTCTTGGTTTCCTGGTCCTCCAAAAATATTCCAAATGGAATTTAAACTGGAGGTGGTGGAGGGTGGACTTAAGCAAAAATGGGTTCTTGGGGGAAAAAAGACCTACCTTAAATTTAGTTGCGTCTGGTTGGGTAACTATGGTAAGGTGAAGACTATTCCATGCTTTAATTGTGCGGGGGAAGAATGAATTGACTGCCCCTTTTCCTGGGTTACGTCTGCACCCGGGTGATGTTAGAGAGGGGCAAGGGGCGATAGGAGAGTGAACCGGGGTAATGCCTCCAGCGCCTTCAATGTGGGCTGCAGGAGGCGCCCCTGGGATACAAAGATGTCTGGGCGAGGAAACATGGAAACATAGAAAATAGGTGCAGTTGTAGGCCATTCAGTCCTTTGAGCCAACACCACCATTCAATATGGTCATAGACAATAGACAATGGGTGCAGGAGTAGGCCATTTGGCCCTACGAGCCAGCACCGCCATTCAATGTGATCATGGCTGATCATCCCCAATCAGTACCCTGTTCCTGCCTTCTCCCCATATCTCCTGACTCTGCTATTTTTAAGAGCCCAACCAGCTCTCTCTTGAAAGCAACCAGAGAACCTGCCTCCACCGCCCTCTGAAGCAGAGAATTGCACAGATTCACCACTCTCTGTAAGAAAAAGTGTTTCCTCGTCTCCGTTCTAAAAAAGTGTTTCCTTGTCTCCGTTCTAAAAAATGGCTGATCATGGCTGATCATCCAAAATCAGTATCCCGTTTTATCCTGCTTTATCCCCAAATCCTATATTCTGTTAGCCTTAAGATGCTATCTCTCTCTTGAAAACATCCAGTGAATTGGCCTCCACTGCCTTGTGGCAGATTGGAGAGGAGAGTGAGGTCGGTTCATGGGAACTGCTCAAGTACATTGAGCGGCGGGCCGATCGGACTTTGGACTTTGCAACAATGGCGGCAATACATTTTGGCGCCCGCATCGGTAATATAGACAAAAATAATTTCACCTTGCAGTTGCATATGTAAGACGTAAAGCACTGTTGACTATAGACCATTGACTACTGAACTCTATCCTCCGTTGCTGTGTGCCAGTGGCTCTACGAGCTGCACTACTGTGACCTTCTCTGTGGATTGTCACCTTGTTGTGGTGGAGAAGCTTGTGTGGGCCTGAGATCCTGATTGCGATGCTGTCTGGAGCTATGCTCCTGGTAGGGCCACCCATGGCAGTAAGGTCGAGGGGGAGGTCTCTGACAAAGAGCAATCCAACCAAGACCTCAACGGTGGAACAGGCGGAGGACGATGGCTGACCTTAGTGGAGCTAGCGTCACAACGGCTGGGAAGGCGGATGAAGGCTGCGGCAGAAAAGGGTCTCCGGTTGTCTTGGACTCCATGGCACTGGATCCTGACCCAGATCTGTCAAAGACCGTGTGGGGTGGCAGTCTGTGCACCAGTCTCCCCAGGTTAAACAAAGTCACGTACGGGCGTCCTCCATAGAGAGGACAGTCATACTCGTTTTGGGTGACCGCCGATGATGATGACTACTGTGACACCCAATGAATCGAGGCTTGGAACCCAGTCAATCCTTGGGTTCATGAAAGCTAGCTGACGATACGGAATGCAGAAGCAGAAGATGTCATCCAGATGCGCCATGGTCTGGCCCCATAAACTTGAAGCGATTAAACCGATAAACAATTTAAAAAGTTTATATTTTACTATTTATATGGAAAAAGAGGAGTACATTGGATATTGACTCAGAGGTGACGCCGTAGCCATCAGGGCAAAGCCAATAACAACATGAGCCTTCACAATGTACAAGGCATTGGTGGGACCACAATTGGAGTATTGTGTTTTGTCTTGGTCACCTTGCTATAGGAAAAGATGGCGTTAAGGTGGAAAGCATGCAAAGAAGATTTAAGGGCCTGTCCGACTTGGAGATTTTTTGTATTTATTTGTTTTTATTAGAAGCAAATGTACAAATAATAGTAAGCAACAATTTAATTACAAATTTCTTCAATTTAAAAAAAAAAGAGTGTAGATAAAGAGAGAAAGAGATGAGAGAGAGCGATAGAGAGAGAAGAGGAAGAGAAAAAAGAGACACAAAAATAAACTACCAATGACCCGATTATGGAGATAGATCCGGGAGCTGTTGAGTTATTTATTATTTATTTATTATTTTAATTTTAATTATTACTATAATTAAATATTAACAATTTATCCAGTCCCAAACTCAGGTTTCAACCCTGATCTGTGTTAAACCAATTTACCTTTTCAAATATTCAATAAATGGAGACCATATTCTAACAAAAAGTTCTGGTTTGTCAATTAAGGCAAGTCTTATATTTTTCCAAAAGTAAGGTCTCAGTCATTTCCGTAACCCACATTTTAATTGTGGGGGCTGCTGGTATTTAGCCGGAATTTTAGCATTAATTTTTTCGCAGTTATTAGACCGTAATCAAGAAATTGTCTCTGACTTGTCGTGAAGTTTCAAGTATGTTCTGATAATCCGAAAATTATTAATTTTGGCTCTGGGTACAATTGGATATTGATAACTTCAGAAATAATTTCAGGTGATTTTTTAGACGACTGCCGGCGACTACGACAATGGAATTCACCGAAGTCAGCACCGGCGAAAACCTACGCCATCCTGGCGGCAACCTACGACAACCCCCGACAGCATCTACATCAGGAGAAGACAAGCTACGAGAAGCCCATGGTCGCCGACTGTCGCCGAAAAGCTTTGACCATTTCAAAATCCAGCAGCGACCAGAAAAACGCTACGACTCTTTGGGTGACTGAGGAGACGACTCACGACCATACAGGTGATACCCCCCTGACCAAGTGGCGACAGCCTAGTCGCCGACAGTGGCCTAAGTGAGAGAGGACCTTTACGAGGATGTAACCAGGACTCGAGGGCCTGAGCTGTAGGGAGAGAATGGGCAGGCTGGCACTTTATGCATTAGTACGGGTGTCCGAGGTTATGGGGAGAAGGAAGGAGAATGGGGCATTCAAGCAACTATCTCTGCCTTAAAAAGTTCCTATTATACAGGAGGCAATACAACTGTTGCGTTCTTGGGTCAAATGATTGCTTATTTAGATACCAGTCCCAGCAGGTTGGACAGACAACTTACAGAAGTGGCAACATCTGTTTTGTGCACTTGGATGACCTAATCAAAGAATTGCATCATTAAGAATACAAAAATATTAGACATGCAACAGTTTCACCGCAATATAAAATGCAACAAGTACAATAACACAAACGTTAGTGGAAAGTATGTTAACTGTAAGTTTATAGTTAAATCCTTTCAATTTAGTATAGTTTTGTTTATTGTCACGTGCACAGTGAAAAACGTTTGTTGCGTGTTATCCAGTATGCAGGAAGACAATACAATTAAACCATTTACAGTGTATAGACACCTGGTAAGGGAATAACGTTTAGTGCAAGGAGGTTAGCCTGAGGGTCACCGACGAGGGTCACCAATTGTATACAATGCAATACAATACAATAATACTTTATTAGCCAAGTATGTTTTGCAACGTACGAGGAATTTCATTTGCGAAGTCAGTCATACAAATAAAAAGCAACAGAACACACAAAGTACATTTTAACATAAACATCCACCACAGTGACTCCTCCGCATTCCCCACTGTGAGAGAAGGCGAAAAAAAAGTTCAATCTCTTCCTTTCTTTGTTCTCCCGCAGTCGGGGGCCTCGAGCCCTCCGTTGACGGGATGATCTTGAGTCCCGTAGCTGGCGGCGTTTGGGCCCTCTGCGCCAGGGCAATCAAACTCCCACATCGGGGGGGATGTCAGCTCCCCAAGCCGAGCGATCGGACCCCGTGTCGGGGATGGTCAAACCTGCTGCGTCGTTGGAGCTCCCGCCATCATGGCCTCTACCCGAGACTGCGAGCTCTCGATGGTAAAGTCCGCAGGCCGCGGTTGAAGCGATTGGGACGACAGATGGCACAATGGGCTAAGTGTTCGGCTGGCGACCGGAAGGTAGCCGGTTCGAATCCCGCTTGGAGTGCATATTGTCGTTGTGTCCTTGGGGCAAGACACTTCACCCACCTTTGCCTGTGTGTAAATGTAATGTAAATATGTGAAGCACTTTGGGGTCAATGCAAGTTGACTAAAAATGTGCTATATAAATAAGATTAATTAATTAAAATCTCTGGCAAGGTATCGGCTCTGAAGTTAAGTTCATGCCCTGCGGTGGGGCTCAAAGTCAATCATCGCAGGCCGCCAGCTCCATGATGTTAGGCCGCAGAGCGACCAGAGATACGATCCGGAAAACAATCGCATCTCCGGCAAGGTAAGAGATTGAAAAAAAAGTTTCTCCCGACCCCCCCCTGCCCCTCCCCCACCCCCCACATAAAACAAACCGAAGAACATTTTACACAAACTTTTTAAACACACTAAAAATAACAAAAAAAGACGACAAAACAGACAGACTGTTGGCGGGGCTGCTAATCGTGCGGTGGCCCCTGGCAGTACAGGTAGATAGTTCAGCACTGCTCTCTGGTTGTGGTGGGATGTTTCAGTTGCCTGATAACAGCTGGGAGGAAAACTGTCTCTGAATCTGGAGGTGTGCGTTTTCTCACTTCTGTACCTTTTGCCTGACGGGAGAGGGGAGAAGAGGGAGTGGCCAGGGTGCGACTGGTCCTTGATTATGCTGCTGGCCTTGCCGAGGCAGCGTGAGGTGTAGATGGACTCAATAGAACATTAGAACACAGAGGAACGTTAGGTTCACCTATCTTTGCCAACTTAATGAAGTAATTAAATTTAAAGTCTAGTTGAGTTTATAGTCACGTGTACCGAGGTACAGTGGAAAGATTATTTGGCGCGTGCTACCCAGTCAGCATAAAGACCATATGTCAATTTCTCTCACCTCTGCATGACAAGAACTGTCAGTGATTTCTTCTCATCATTGCCATGACATAAGCAGCTCACTTTTAAAGATTTCACCCCCTCTTTGCTGCCTCTGGTGGAATTACTATAACCTTATTCAAAAAAAATCCTGCCGTCTGGCGCTGCAAGGCAGCAACTCTACCGCTGCGCCATCGTGCCGCCCTACCTTGAGCTTGTGTCCACCAGTTTTAGAATCTGCCTTGGGTATGAGCGTCACTTTATCCATGGCTCTCATTGTCTTGTACACTTCAATAAGGGCGGCACGGTGGCGCAGCGGTAGAGTAGCTGCCTTACAACGCCAGAGACCCGGGTTCGATCCTGACCACGGATGCTGTCTGTATGGAGTTTGCACGTTCTCACCATGACCTGCATGGGTTTTCTCCATAATCCTCCGGACTCCTCCTACAATTCAAAGACATATGGGTTGGTAGGTTAATTAACTTGGTATAATTGTAAATTGTCCCTAGTGTGTGTAGGATAGTGCTAGTGTGCGGGGGTCGCTGGTCGACGCGGGCTTGGTGGGCCAAAGGGCCGGTGAGGCGCTGTATCTCTGAACTAAACTAAATTAGACAAAGAGGTTATCTCAGCCTTCTTTTGGCATGGCCCGGGACCTGAAATATCATCCTTGTCCTATCATCAAGAGGAAAAGCGAATGTCCCACCAAAGAATTGTAACATAGAAAATAGGTGCAGGAGTAGGCCATTCGGCCCTTCGAGCCAGCACCGCCATTCAATATGATCATGGCTCATCATCCAGAATCAGTGCCCCGTTCCTACTTTCTCCCCATATCCCTTGATTCCATTAGCCCGAAGAGCTACATCTAACTCTCTCTTGAAAACATATGGGGAACATGATGCAAATACAATAAAGTCAGATTGAATGCAAGTAAATGTTTTCATCTGTGCATTCCTCTTAAATTCATTAAAAAAATGAACCCTGTTAATTTTTAACATGGAAAAAGAATTGTTAACATGGTGTTCACATGGTTAATGTGCCACATAAGTGCATTTTCAAATTATAGGTTGTTAGCATCTGCTAGTTTGTCTTGCATATTTTAAGTCAATTCAAGGGATTAAACACATGTGTGCTTTGTAAATCTAAAGCAGTGAAATGAAACATTAGAGAGAAAAACATCATGACCACAAAGCCCATTAACCAACTGAAAGCTTTCCTAATTAAAAAAATCTGATATTTATTTTCAAGATAGACTCAAAATGCTGGAGTAACTCAGCGAGGACAGGCAGCCTCTCTAGAGAGAAGGAATGAGGTTGAGACCCTTCTTCAGGCTGAGTCAGGGGAGAGGGAAACGAGAGGTATAGACGGATGCAGAGAGATATGGAACAAATGAATGGAATTTATGCAAAAAAGTAGATGAATATAAATGAAACAGACTGTTGTTAGCTGTTTGCTAGGTGAGAACAGGAACCTAGTGCAACTTTCTCTCCGACCTGATATTTATTTTAGAATCGTGGAGTCACTGAGTGATTCAGTGTGGAAACAGGCCCTTCAGCCCAACTTGCCCTCACCAGCCAACATGTCCCAGCTACACTAGTCCACCCAGTCTGCGTTTGGTCCATATCCCTCCAAAATGGTCCTATCCATGTGCTTGTCTAACTGTTTCTTAAACGCTGAGTGGGATAGCCCCTGCCTCAACTACCAGCTTGCTCCATACACCCACCACCCTCTGTGTGAAAAATCTATCCCTCAGATGCCTATTCAATCTTTTCCCTTTCACCTTGAACCTATGTCCTCTGTTTCTTGATTTCCCTGCTCTGAGCAAGATTTTCTGTGCTACTCGATCTATTCCTCTCATGATTTTATACATTTTTAGTAACTTCCACAATATCCTTTTGGAATATATCTGAAAACATTCAGGCTGGAAATGCACAAAACATATTTAGCAAACGTAATTCAGAGAGTTGAAAGCCTTACGGATTATGGAATAAATATCACGCGTCTGTCGTAACAAGTATATTTCATCTCAGTTGCAGTATTTACCGTCGCCTTGTGTGATACTTGTTTGTAGTTAAGAGTCCCCAGGGATGGTATATGAGTTTTAAAAGTTCAATATGAAAAGCTGAATCGTTTTCCAGATATCTTACTTCTTCAAGATATTGCTCTCAAAGTATCCTGATGGTATTTTCGTATTTTCATAAGAAAGTAAAACACGAAGGAACTTTTGTGTGGCACGGTGGCGCAGCGGCAGAGTTGCTGCCTTGCAGCGGCAGAGACCCGAGTTCGGTACAAGGCTGGTCCAAGTTCAAGTTCAAGTTCAAGCGAGTTTATTGTCATGTGTCCCTGATAGGACAATGAAATTCTTGCTTTGCTTCAGCACATAGTACAATGTAGGCCATAGTAGGCATTTACTACAAAACAGATCAATGTGTCCATATGCTATAATATAAATATATACACACATGAATAAATAAAATGATAAAGTGCAAATAACAGATAATTGGTTATTAATAATCAAAGTTTTGTCCGAGCCAGGTTTAATAACCTGATGGCAGTGGGGACCTGATTGTTGCAGTCTTCAGGCTCCTGTACCTTCTACCTGAAGGTAGCAGGGAGATGAGTGTGTGGCCAGGATGTTGTGGGTCTTTGATGATACTGCCAGCCTTTTTGAGGCAGCGACTGCGATAAATCCCCTCGATGGAAGGAAGGTCAGAGCCGATGATGGACTGGGCAGTGTTTACTACTTTTTGTAGTCTTTTCCTCTCCAGGGCGCTCAAGTTGCCGAACCAAGCCACGATGCAACCGATCAGCATGCTCTCTACTGTGCACCTGTAGAAGTTAGAGAGAGTCCTCCTTGACAAACCAACTCTCTCTAGAACAAGGGGTCACAGTTTAAGAATAAAGGGTAAGCCATTTAGGACTGAGATGAGGAAAAACATTTCACCCAGAGAGTTGTGAATCTGTGGAATTCTCTGCCACAGAAGGCAGTGGAGGCCAATTCACTGGATGTTTTCAAGAGAGAGTTAGATATAGCTCTTAGGACTAACGGAATCAAGGGATATGGGGAGAAAGCAGGAATGGGGTACTGATGGTGGATGATCAACCATGATCATATTGAATGGCGGTGCTGGCTCGAAGGGCCAAATGGCCTACTCCTGCACCTATTTTCTATGTTTCTATGAACACGACCTGCCTTATTTCATGACCTAAGGTGAACATTCACCTCCCACGTCCATACCTTATCAATTTACAGCGTTATATTATTTAACACTGGTCCTATACTGCATTATTGAAGATATAATTACATTCACTGGCTCTAAATATCCCATTTAGGCTTTCAAGGTTCAAAGAGCTTTAATTGTCAAGAAGCTCTAATTGTTCTCACCTCTCACCCTAATCCCTTTTCTCACCTTCAATGGGCCATAAACTGAATAAAGATAGACACAAAATGCTGGAGTGACTCAGTGGGTTAGGCAGCATCTCTGGAGAGAAGCGACAGGTGACCTTTCTGGTCGAGACCCTTCTTCAGACTGAGAGTCGGGGGAGAGAGAAACGAGACGTATGAAAAAGTACAGAACAAATCAGAGCCGGCACAGGTGTCCATGAAGCCCACAAAGGTCCATTGTTGGCTGTGGAGGAGGTGATAACGAGGGGATACGAACAATAAAACTTGTAGGATGACGAGGGTGTGGGAGGGATGGAGAGAGAGGGAAAGCAAGGATTATTTGAAGTTAGAGAAATCAATACTCATACTATATAACCAGATAACCATATAACAATTACAGCACGGAAACAGGCCATCTCGACCCTTCTAGTCCGTGCCGAACACATATTCTCCCCTAGTCCCATATACCTGCACTCAGACCATATCCTTCCATTCCCTTCCCGTCCATATAACTATCCAATTTATTTTTAAATGATAAAAACGAACCTGCCTCCACCACTTCCACTGGAAGCTCATTCCACACAGCCACCACTCTCTGAGTAAAGAAGTTCCCCTTCATGTTAGCCCTAAACTTCAGTCCCTTAATTCTCAAGTCATGTCCCCTTGTTTGAATCTTCCCTACTCTCAGTGGGAAAAGCTTTTCCACGTCAACTCTGTCTATCCCTCTCATCATTTTAAAAACCTCTGTCAAGTCCCCCCTTAACCTTCTGCGCTCCAAATAATAAAGACCTAACTTGTTCAACCTTTCTCTGTAACTTAGTTGCTGAAACCCAGGCAACATTCTAGTAAATCTCCTCTGTACTCTCTCGATTTTGTTGACATCCTTCCTATAATTAGGCGACCAAAATTGTACACCATACTCCAGAATTGGCCTCACCAATGCCTTGTACAATTTTAACATTACATCCCAACTGCTATACTCAATGCTCTGATTTACTCAAGGCCAGCACACCAAAAGCTTTCTTTACCACCCTATCTACATGAGATTCCACTTTCAGGGAACTGTGCACAGTTATTCCCAGATCCCTCTGTTCACCTACATTCTTCAATTCCCTACCATTGACCATGTACGTCCTATTTTGATTTGTCCTGCCAAGATGTAGCACCTCACACTTATCAGTATTAAACTCCATCTGCCATCTTTCAGCCCACTCTTCCAACTGGCATAAATCTCTCTGTAGACTTTGAAACTCTACTTCATTACCCACAACCCCACCTATCTTAGTATCATCTGCATACTTACTAATCCAATTTACCACACCATCATCCAGATCATTGATGTACATGACAAACAACAGTGGAACCAACACAGATCCCTGTGGCATCCCACTCGTCACTGGCCTCCAACCTGACAAACAACCATCCACCATTACTCTCTGGCAACTCCCATTCAGCCACTGTTGAATCCATCTTGCTACTCCACCATTAATACCCAACTATTGAACCTTCTTAACCAACCTTCCATGAGGAACCTTGTCAAAGGCCTTACTGAAGTCCATATACACAACATCCACTGATTTACCCTCATCAATTTCCCGAGTAACATCTTCAAAATATTCAAGAAGATTAGTCAAACATGACCTTCCAGGCACAAATCCATGTTGACTGTTCCTAATCAGACCCTGTTTATCCAGATGCTTATATATATCATCTCTAAGTATCCTTTCCATTAATTTGCCCACCACTGACGTCAAACTAACAGGTCTATAATTGCTAGGTTTACTCTTAGACCCCTTTTTAAACAATGGAACAACATGCGCAGTACGCCAATCCCCCGGCACTATTCCCGTTTCTAATGACACTTGAAATATTTCTGCATTAGCCCCTGCTATTTCTACACTAACTTCCCTCAATGTCCTAGGGAATATCCTGTCCGGACCTGGAGACTTATCAACTTTTATATTTCTCAAAAGTGTCAGTACTTCCTCTTCTTTGAATCTCATAGTTTCCATAGCTACTCTACTTGTTTCCCTTACCTCACATAATTCAATATCTTTCTCCTTGGTGAATACCGAAGAAAAGAAACTGTTCAATATCCCCCCCTTCCCTTTTGGCTCTGCAGATAGTTGTCCACTCTGACTCTCTAATGGACCAATTTTATCCCTCGTTATTCTTTTGCTATTAATATAGCGGTAGAAACCCTTCGGATTTACTTTTACCTTACTTGCCAAAGCAACCTCATATCTTCTTTTACCTTTTCTAATTTCTTTCTTAAGATTCTTTTTACATTCTTTATACTCCTCAAGCACCTCATTTACTCCATTCTGCCTATAATTATTGCTGGGGTGTAAGCGACCCAAGCAAAATACGAGGTGCTAATCATCCAATTTGCGCTGGATCTCACTCTGACAATGGAGGAGGCCCAGGAAAGAAAGGTCAGTGTGGGAATGGGAGGGGGAGTTAAAGTGTCTGGTAACTGGGAGATTACGTAGGCTAAGGTGGACTGAGCGGAGGTGTTCAGCGAAACGATCGCCTAGAATGCACTTGGTTTCGCCGCTATGTAGGAGTTGGCGATATATAAAATCTGATTAATATCGTAGGCCCTCCTCGGTCATGACTGACCATGGATGATGCATCCTAGTTGTTGGCTGCTTGCTCCAAACATCGGCTAGGGCAGCGTCGCCCGTGGCTGAAGAGACCAATGCGGGAGTGACATTCTCTGTGGCAAACGTCACATGTGTGTGTGGTCTCTGGTTTGTTGAAGTTGCTGCGCTCCTTTCTGCGCGCCCGCTTGCTGCCGCTGCGTTCAACAGTTTCTCTTCCCCCGTTTGGAGATGTTAGTTCAGGGCACCTCTCCGCCTCGTGCGGTCAGCTGCAAGGCTCTCCCAGGACTCCACATCAATGTCGAGCGCCTTCATATCTCTCTTGCAGACACCCTTGTAACGTAGCTGGGGACGGCCGATGGTTCTCCTCCCAGATGTCAGCTCTCCGTAGAGGATGTTTTTTGGAATACGGCCATCCTCCATGCGGTGAACATGACCCAGCCACCGCAGTCTGTGCTGCCTGAGTAGAGTGTACATAGTGGGAAGGCCAGCGTGAGACAGGATCTCGGCGTTGGACACTCTGTGTTGCCAGGATTTGCCCAGGATACGGTGGATGCTTCTAATGTAGAAGGTGATTAGTCTTCTCTCCTGCCTGGCATATGTAGTCCATGTCTCACTGCCCTGGTTCTTGATTCCAATGGGATTGTGGCCAAGGGGATCAGGGGGTATGGAGAGAAGGCAGGTACGGGATACTGAGTTGGATGATCAGCCATGATCATATTGAATGGCAGGGCAGTCTCGAAGGGCCGAATGGCCTACTCCTGCACCTAATTTCTATGTTTCTATGTTTCTATGTGATTAGTCTTCTCTCCTGCCTGGCATATGTAGTCCATGTCTCACTGCCCAGGTTCTTGATTCCCCTTCTCTGGGCAAAAGACTCCGGCGCGTCTACCCGACCTAGTCCAAACAGGGCACCGTTTTATTTTCACCTACCCATTGTACAAATTGAGATGGCTATTTTTCTCAGTGTAAGGCTCGGAAGAGTTAAATTATAGGTACAGTAATTTATGACTACATCCAACTAGCTGTATTTACAGGGCTTTAAAGACAGCAATCCAAATAGGTGTGGTAACAGATTTAGTCATTGCTTTATAATCCCTTCCATCAACGCTCTGATTTAGGTTCATGTTATATTCTCCCAAGCACTCAAAATTGAACAGCCGACCGAAGTCAAAGGAACCATTTGTACCACTTGAGAATTATTTTGTGAGCTTTTTGTAAAAATCAACAAAAATCAATTATTTATTTAATTATGATGACGATACAAAACAAAACCGTAGTGACACACCCTCCACCATAGTACAAAATCACCAAATTATTCAGACACTAAATTTCCTAACAACTGTGTTACAATCCTTACAAATATACTAAATAACTACTATACAACTATGTCCCTCTCTTACACCACCCGGGCGCAGACATAACCGTGGTAAAGGGGCAAGCATCTGGCTCGGGCTGAGCTCTCTTCCGCCTGGCGCCATGACTCGCAGATGGCCAACTTGGCCAGGCCTAGGAGCAACCCAACCAGGACATCTTCAGCCCCGCCCACCCCCTAGATCCCGTCACCGGTCCTCCAGTTGCTGACAGCAGAGTTGCCCCTCCCCCTACGGACCCTAGGTGGAGTGGCGGTGCTCCTTGCCCTCCGGACCCTGGCGACAAGGGACGCTCGACTAGTCCCTAAATGTGTGAGCGTGTTACTTTTACTCCGTGTATTAACGCTGAACTGTAGGTAGTTGCCTTGTGTAAAAGAAGCAAAGGCATGCATTACGGATGCTATTATGTGTCATCCTGTGGGTGGCTCAGTGGCGCAGCGGCAGAGATGCTGTCTTACTGCGCCAGGGAACCCGGGTTCGATCCTGACTACGGGTGCTGTCTGTAAGAGTTTGTACGTTCACCCCGTGACCTGCGTGGGTTTTCTCCGGGATCTCCGGATTCCTCCCACACTCCAAAGACGTGCAGGTTTTTCAGGCTAATTGGCTTGATAAAATGATGTGGTAAGTGCGGAGTATAGTGTACAACGAAGGCCGCGGGCGATGACAACAATCATCGTCAGCCTAGCTGTGGAAAGGTTTGGAGCAGTGGAGAAGAAGCCGGCCAGAACACCTTTCACCATGAACCAACGAGCAGCAAAGATCCACATGATCCAGCAGGAGCTGAAGTCCCTCAAGAAACAGGATAAAGAGGCCAAGGAAGAGCAACGTCCCCTCTTGGCTGAACTGCGGACCATCCTGAGGGAGAAGCTGATGACCGTCCGTAGAGCTGAGTGGCACCGAAGACGCCGGAAGGAAAGAGCCAGGAAGCGAGCATCCTTCATAGCCAACCCCTTCGGCTTCACCAAACAACTACTAGGGCAGAAGCACAGTGGGAGTTTGGCTTCCTCGAGGGAGGAGATCGACCAGCACATCCAGACGACCTACAGTGACCCCGTCAGGCAGCAGGAGCTGGGCCAGTGCAACATCCTGATAAAACCACCTCCACCCATCAAGGAGTTTGATAGTAGAGAGCCATTCCTGAAAGAGGTCCAGGACGTTGTGTAGAGAGCAAGAGCTGGCTCAGCCCCTGGCCCGAGCGGAGTCCCCTACAGGGTCTACAAGAACTGCCCCTTGTTACTGAAACGGCTGTGGAAGATCCTGAAAGTCACCTGGAGGAGAGGGAAAGTGGCGCAGCAGTGGCGATTCGCTGAAGGAGTCTGGATCCCAAAGGAAGACGATTCCAAGGAGATCGATCAGTTCAGGAACATCTCCTTGCTAAGCGTTGAAGGCAAGATCTTCTTCAGCATAGTGGCGAGGCGGCTGACCAACTTCCTCTCCAGCAATGGCTACATCGACAGCTCAGTGCAAAAGGGAGGCTTGTCTGGAGTGCCGGGGTGTCTAGAACACACGGGAGTGGTGACCCAGCTCATCAGAGAAGCCAGGGAGAACAAGGGAGACCTGACAGTGCTCTGCTTGACCTGGCCAATGCCTACAGCTCCATCCCGCACAAGCTGATCCAGACAGTCATGGCCAAGCATCATGTGCCGGGCCAAGTGGCATCATCATCCTGGACTATTACAACCAGTTCAGCATGAGAGTCTCATCAGGGTCAGTAACATCAGAGTGGCACAGATTGGAGGTTGGGATGATCACAGGCTGTACCACCTCTGTGATCCTTGTTGCCTTGGCGATGAACATGATGGTCAAGTCTGCTGAGCCAGAGTGCCGGGGCCCTCGGACCAAGTCAGGAATGCACCAACCACCAATCAGAGCCTTCATGGACGACCTGACTGTCACCACTGAGTCAGTGCCAGGAGGCAGGTGGATCCTGCAGGGGTTGGAGAAACTGATTGGATGGGCAAGGATGAGGTTTAAGCCAGGAAAATCAAGGTCACTGGTGCTGAAGAAGGGCAAAGTCATGGACAGGTTCCGCTTCAGCATCGAAGGGACACCAATCCCAACTGTCTCCGAAAGGCCAGTGAAGAGTCTTGGCAAGGTGTTTAACAGCAGCCTGAAGGATACAGCATCTGTCCCAGCAACCTGTCAGGAGCTGGAGAGTTGGTTGAGAGCAGTGGACCGGTCGGGGCTTCCCGGCAAGTTCAAGGCATGGATTTACCAGCATGGTATCCTGCCAAGGATACTCTGGCCACTGCTTGTCTACGAAGTCCCAATATCCATCGTAGAGAGATTGGAGAGGAAAGTCATCAGCTTTCTCAGAAGGTGGCTGGGACTGCCCAGGAGCCTTAGCAGCATCGCCCTTCACGGAAATAACACCAAGCTCCAGCTGCCCCTGAAGTCCCGGGAGGAGGAGTTCAAGGTGACTCGGGCCAGAGAGGTGATGATGTACAGGGACTCCAGCGACCCCAAGGTGGCTCAAGCAGGGGTGGAGGTGAAAACTGGGAGGAAGTGGAGAGCCGGCGAAGCCGTGCTGCAAGCAGAGTACCGGATACGCCACAGAGTCCTGGTGGGAGCAGTGACTCGGGGAAGAGCTGGCCTGGGAATCTTCCCATCTCCCGAGTTTGACAAGGCCAAGGGGAAGGAGAGGAGCAGGCTGGTCCAGGGGGAAGTGAGGGCAGTGGTGGAGGAGGAGAGGTGTACCAGAGCTGTTGGATTGAGGCAGCAGGGAGCCTGTACAAGGTGGGAGCAGGCCATGGACCGAATCGTCACTTGGACTGAGCTCTGGGGCAGGCTGAACCGCAGCGCATCAAGTTCCTGGTCCAGGCAGTGTATGATGTCCTGCCCAGCCCATCGAACCTCTTCATCTGGGGCAAAGCGGAATCTCCAGATTGCCCGCAATGCTCAGGCAAGGGGACGTTGGAACACATCCTGAGCTGCTGCCCAAAGGCTCTTGGGCAGGGCCGGTACACATGGCGTCACGACCAGGTTCTCAAACCCATTGCAGAAGCCATCAGCATGGGAATCAGAAGCTGCAGACGAGAACGCCCCACCACCCAGATGATCACCTTCGTGAAGGCAGGAGTGCAGCTGGCAAGAACCACAGCAGCCAGGAATCCATCAGGAATCCTGGTGACTGCGCAGGACTGGCAGCTTTCCGTAGACCTGGTGAAACAGCTGAAGTTCCCATGGCACATTGCCACGACCATCCTGAGGCCAGACATCCTCCTGGTCTCAGAGGCGACCAAAAACATCGTCTTGTTGGAACTGACAGTGCCGTGGGAGGACCGTCTGGAGGAGGCCCACAAGAGGAAGATGGCCAAGTATGAAGAGCTGGTCATAGACTGCCGTAAGCAGGACTGGAAGGCAAGGTGTATGCCCATCGAGGTTGGCTGCAGAGGTTTTGCAGGGCAATCGCTCTACAAAGCCTTGAGTGCACTGGGCATCAACGGAATGGCAAGGACAAGGACCATCAAGAACACCACAGAGGCAGTGGAAAAGGCATCAAGATGGATCCGGATCAGGAGAGGAGGTCCATGGGGAAGAGGGAATGCCACCTGAACACAAGTCGTGGTCTGATCAACCACGGCTGGGTCGCCTGGGTGAGGGTGTCTGATGTTGAAAGACCCGAAACACCCAATGAACCCAGGTTACATCACTGATGATGTGTTCAGGAGCATCAAGACGTATTTGCATCAATAGGCGTGTGGTGATCGCTGTTCAGCGCGGACTCGGTGGGCCGAAGGGCCTGTTTCCTCGCTGTATCTAAACAAAACTAAACTAAACAAAGACGCATACTGCAGACGCCCTTTGATCTTATTTTCTTGAAATTGAGAGATTCCGTTTTTTTTTACTGATGATCAAAACATACTGTGATGTAATTTAATTAAATCTTGTGGAATCAAAATAAAATAACTCTTACATTTACTACAAAACTGAGTCATCTTTTTCGCATTCCAGGTTTTCACAATGTGGAAATTAAATATTTCTTGCCTTGTTTGCTTATTCAATGTTTATCAGTTCGATCTGAAGTGTTAAGATATTTGTCATTGCTTACTAAAGGTTTCAGGCTGACTAATCCTGGAATTGTCTGATATTCGGTATCATTGAATAAGTTGTATTAGGCAAGACTCTGGTAAATAGAGTCACAGAGTGATACAGCGTGGAAACCCTTTGGCCAACTTGCCCACGCCGACCAAAATGTCCCATCTACACTAGTCCCACCTGCCTGCATTTGGCCCATATCCCTCTAAACCTATCCATGTACCTGTCTAAATGGTTCTTAAGCGTTGCCATAGTCCCAGCCTCAACTACCTCCTCCGGCAGCTCGTTCCATACACCCACCACCCTTTGTGTAAAAACGTTTCCCCTCAGGTTCCTTTTCCCCCTTCACCTTAAAGCTATGTCCTCTCGATTCTCAATTCATCTACTCTGTGCATCTCCCCGATCTATTCTTCTCATGATTTTGTCCACCTTTATAAGATCACCCCACATCTCCTGCGCTCCAAGGTTTAGAGTCCCAGTCTGCTCAACCTCTCCCTGTAGCTCAAGCCCTCAAGACCTGGCAACCTCCTCCTAAATCCACTCAGCATCTTTTCCAGCTTGAATTGGCTGCTTAGATGCAGGAAGATTATTCCTGATGTTGGGGAAGTCCAGAACTAGGGGTCACAGTTTAAGGATAAGAGGGAAGTCTTTTAGGACCAAGATGAGAAAATCATTTTTAACACAGAGAGTGGTGAATTTGTGGAATTCTCTGCCACAGAAGGTAGTTGAGGCCAGTTCATTGGCTATATTTAAGAGTTAGATGGTGGCCCTTGCGGCTAAAGGGATCAGGGGGTATGGAGAGAAGGCAGGGATGGGATACTGAGTTGGATGATCAGCCATGATCATATTGAATGGCGGTGCAGGCTCGAAGGGCCAAATGACCTACTCCTGCACCTATTTTCTATGTTTCTATGTTTCTAAAGTGCTCATGAGTGTTATTTTAACAGTTTACAACTATTTCAAGTTAAAGGCTTTATTAAAATGATGTGTTAACGGAAGGTACAAAACTCTATTACAAATAAAGGTAAGGAATCAAACAAATCCACTAAAAATAAGAAAATAATTGTTTGCATTCACTGTTTCTCTGGTGTAACAGCAGAAACCGTTTTTTTAATCAACACCTCAGCAGATAACTGTGCTGCCTAGTGTGAAATAAAGTTACACTCAATTTGTCCATTCTCCCCACAGATGCTGCCTGACCCGTTGAGTTACTCCAGCATTTTGATTTTTTCTCAGTGCTGCAGTATCTGCAGTTTCATATGTCTTCACTCACTAACATGTGAGTTTAGGTTAGAGTTTAGGATACAGCATGGAAACAGGCCCTTCGGCCCACCGAGTCCACGCCAACCAGAGATCACCGCACACTAACACTGTCCCACAATTTACAATATTCACCGAAGCCAATTAACCTACAAACCCGTACGTGTTTGGAGTGTGGGAGGAAACCAGAGCTCCCAGGACAAACCCACACAAGGGTCACAGGAAGAATGTACAAACTCCGTATAGACAGCACCCGCAGTCAGGATCGAGCCTGGGTTTCTGGTGCTGTAATGCCCCTGTCCCACTTAGGAAACCTGAACGGAAAGCTCTGGAGACTTTGCGCCCCACCCAAGGTTTCCGTGCAGTTCCCGGAGGTTTTTGTCAGTCTCCCTACCTGCTTCCACTACCTGCAACCTCCGGCAACCACCTGCGACCTCCAGGAACCGCACGGAAACCTTGGGTGGGGCGCAAAGTCTCCAGAGGTTTCCGTTCAGGTTTCCTAAGTGGGACAGCGGCATTAGGCAGCAACTCTACCACTGCACCACTGTGCCACCCTCTGCTTTGCAGTCGGACCGTTCATTCAATACGTTTAGAAGCCTGCAAAACCGCATCTTCAATATCACACGCACTCCAAACTTGGTGTCACGTGCAAATACACACCATATGAAGATGCTGAAACCAGAGGGAAAGATGGAATTGATCTACAGCAGTTGTGCATAATGGGCAGAAGGTGTGCGGGCAGCCCGTTATACAATGTGCGGTTTTCTTTGCTACTGACTTCCATGGAAGGGAACAAACAGTGAGAAAGGTATGAAGACAGGCTCTTTTGATTTACTGTGGCCCTGCCATAAACTCGATTTCACCCCAGTTTATGTTTGCAAATTAGAAGCAGTAGGAAATACCGACACGTGGAAACAGATACATGGAATTGTTACAGCATGGATGCAAGTCTTTCAGCACATGAATCTATACCAGCACCTTATGGTCATAAGGTCATAAGGAAAAGGAGTAGAATTAGGGCCATTCGGCCCATCAAGTCTACTCTGCCATTCTATCTCTCCCTCCTAACCCCATTCTCCTGCCTTCTCCCCATACCCTCTGACACCTGTTTTTAATGGACCCTAAATGCCGGAGTAACTCAGCGGGTCAGGCAGCATCTCTGGAGAGGTTGAGTTTCATTGATTGTGCAGTGAAAAGCTATTGCCACGTGCTAACCAGTCAGCGGAAAGACAATGCATGATTACAACTGAGCCGCCAACTGCGTACAGATACAGGATAATGGGAATAACGTAAGTATAGTTCAAGTTCAAGTTCACAATTATTGTCACAAGCACAGTGATATTGGAGTTACCACACAGCCATACTAAATGAAAAGCAAAAATACACACAGCGCATAAAATAAGGTTCAACATAAACATCCACCACAGTGGAATCCACATTCCTCATTGTGATGGAAGGCAATAAAGTTCAGTCATCTTCCTCCTTTGTTCACCCGTTGGTCGGGGACTTGAACCCTCCGCACTTGCCGCTGCCGACGGTTCGCTGTTCAAGCCCTCGCGTCGGGATGATGGAAACTCCGGCGTCGGGACGGATCGGAAAACTGTACGGCATGGAGCTCCCGAGTCGGCCTCTTCTTACCGGAGACCGCGGGCTTCACGGTGTTAAAGTCCACAGGCCCCGCAGTCGGAGTTCCTTCGCTGGCGATCCTCGGCAAAGGATCCCATCCCCGCGATGGTAAGTCCGCGCCACGCACCCGTGGCTTGAAGCTCTGGGCTGGACTCCAGGAAAGGCCGCACCACTCCACGTTGTTAGGCCGCAGGGGGGGGGGGCGGAGATTCGACACGGAGAAAAATCGCATCTCCGTCGAGGTAAGTGTATGGAAAAAGTTTCCCCCGATCCTCCCGCCACATAAAACATACGAAGAAACATTAAAACAAACATTCAAGACATACTTAAAATAATAAAACGGAGAAGTGGTCGAACAGACTGTTGGCGAGGCAGCCACAACGGTGACGTCGCCCGATGGGATATTGCTGGAGGTGGAGGGATTTAAAAGAGTGGAGTGATTGTAATGTGTGACCAGCACACAAAGAGTCTCCTGGGTTGGGCGACATCTTGGATCGGAAGGACAAGGAACAGGTGACGTTTCATGTCGAAGTTTACAAGAATCATTCCTGGAATTAGTGGGTTAGCATATGATGATCGTTTGACAGCACTGGGCCTCTACTCGCTGGAGTTTAGAAGATTGAAGGGGGACCTCATTGAAATTTACAGAATAATGAAAGGCCCAGATAGAGCGGATGTGGAAAGGATGTTTCCACTGTTGGGAGAGTCTAGGACCAGAGGTTACAACCTCAGAAATAAAGGGCGCTCTTTTGGAAAGGAAGTGAGGAGGAACTTTTTTAGTCAGAGGGTAGTTAATCTGTGGAACTCATTACCACAGAGGGCTGTGGAGACCAAGTCAGTGGATGTTTTTAAGGCAGAGATAGACAAATTCTATAGAAGGGTTATGGAGAGAAGGCAGGAAAATGGGATTAGGAGGCAGAGATCAGCCATGATTGAATGGTGGAGTAGACTCGATGGGCTGAATGGCCTAATTCTACTCCTATAACTTGTGAACTTGTCTGAAGAAGGGTCTCGACCCGAAATGGCACCTATTCCTTATCTCCAGATATGCTGCCGGTC
Organism: Leucoraja erinaceus; assembly: GCF_028641065.1. NCBI lineage: Eukaryota > Metazoa > Chordata > Chondrichthyes > Rajiformes > Rajidae > Leucoraja > Leucoraja erinaceus. The sequence goes on along the minus strand of NC_073384.1, from coordinate 9,075,432 downwards.
CCGCGCTGAGTTACTCCAGCATTTTGTGTCCATCTGCGGTTCCTTCCTGCACCATATGCGTGTGGGGCCTGTTGTCCTTCAAGACTGGGAATGAGTTCTATCCGCTTTTGGTTTGTGGGTTGGGAAATGGGGAACGGTGTTCCTGTGGGTGCGGCAGACATTACCACTGGCAATGACGTATCACCTCTTCCATCACCTATATAAACCCCTTGTGTGTCCCGCTGAGTTACTCCAACATTTTGTGTAAACCAGCATCTGCAGTTCCTTCCTGCACAGTGGCAGAGAAATAGTCTGCTGAGCCCACATGCAAGAGTCGCCATGTTTTCGCGCCATTTCCAATGGTCTGGTCCACGCTCCAGTGGTTATGAGCGGTGCCCGATTCAGGCGAGTCCCAGGCTGCTGCGGGCCTCCAGCCATCGCCTTCCTTGGACAACCATCGTTTTGTGTCTATCTTCGGTGTAAACCAGCACCTGCAGTTCTTTGTGCAGGAAGGAACTGCAGATGCTGGTTTAGACAATAGACAATAGACAATCGGTGCAGGAGTAGGCCATTCGGCCCTTCGAGCCAGCACCGCCATTCAATGTGGTCATGGCTGATCATCCACAATCAGTACCCCGTTCCTGCCTACTCCCCATATCCCCTGACTCCGCCATCTTTAAGAGCCCTATCTAGCTCCCACTTCGATTTAAACCGAAAATAGACCCAAAAAGCTGGAGTAACTCAGCGGGACAGGCAACATCTCAAGGAGAGAAGGAATGGGAGACGTTTCACTCATGTATTGCTTGGGCAGCTTACAGCCCAGTGGTATGAATATTGATTTCTCTCACTTCAGGTAGCCCCGGCATTCCCTCTCTCTCGATTCCTCCCCCAACCAAGTCGCACCAGCTTCTCGTTCTCACCCAACAAACAGCTAACGATGGTCTGCTTCCTTTAACATCGTTACTTTTTTGCATATCTTTCAATCGTTGCCCTTTATCTAATCCACATCACCGTCTATATCTCTCGTTTCCCTTGTCGCTAACCAGGTTTTTCCACCCGAAACGTCACCCATTCCTTCTCTCCAGAGATGCTGCCTGTCCCTCTGAGTTACTCCAGCTTATCTGCAATCTATCTGCAGTTCCTACACTGTGCAACAGTGCATTTTAAACTCGCTTCATTTTAAAAACGAGACTCTTCCGGGGATTGCAATGGGGCGGGATACTTTGGGCAGCTTCGGACCGATGTCCTTGCATCTTCTACGTTTTGCAACTGACGGCAGACACAAGTGGGAATGTCTGCAAGCTGCATTTGCTCACCAGACGAGCTTGGTTCCAGAGCTATTTGGTTGTAAATTCCTGTTCTGCACAGACATGCACATGCCAGTGAGTCATTAAGAAACACATGACACTAATTGCGTGGAAAGGCTCGTAAATGATTACCAAGGTGGGTTAATTAAGATTCATTACCCTGTAAACGGGCTTGAAAGCTAACTGCCTGCGAATGAGATGCTGTGAGGGTTTTGGCGACTATTGCCTCATGATCCACTTCTGCCCCGTTGCGGACCAGGTCAGGCCGCGCGCGGAAGGCTCAACTGATCGCTCCACATCTCCGCTTTTTAACTGCGCAGAGTCATACGGAATGCGTTTCTGCCCCCTCCTGCTACCTTTGCATTAGTCGAGATAGGGAAGCGCACAGCCACTTCCAAACTAAAAGCCCCCCCCCCTTCACTCATCCAAACAGGCCAAAAATAAATGCCCTATACATAAAACTTACTGAACATGAACTTTCACATATTATGAACCAAAGGACAAAGCTGTTGCTGCAATCCTGCCATGAAATCTACATTCAGGTTTTGAATTTCCCAATTTTCACGGAAAAAAAAATGAAAATAACACCTTCAATTACACTTGTAGAGTCATAGTGGTAGAGTGGTACAGCATGGAAACAGGCCCTTCCTCACACCTTGCCCACACTGGCCAACATGTCCCATCTACACTGCTCCACCTGCCTCCATTTGGCCCATATACCTCTAAACCTGACATAGAGTCACAGAGTCATAAAGAGTAATACAGTGTGGAAATAGGCCCTTCAGCCCAACTTGCCCACACCGACCAGTTAGTCCCATCTACACTAGTCCCACCTGCTTGCGTTTGGCCCACGTCCGTTTAAACCTAACCTACCTGTTGAAATGTTTCTTGAACGTTGCTATGGCCCCTGCCTCAACTACCTCCTCCGGCAGCACATTCCATACACCCACCATCTTTTGGGCGAAAATGTTACTCCTCAGGTTCCGATTAAATCTTCTCCCCCCCCCCCCCCTTAAACCTAAGTCCTATGTCCGAAGGGCCTGTTTCTGCGCTGTATCTCTAAACTAAACAAACAAAAAACAGCTGGCAAGGCACAAACATATCTGGATTGATCGTAAGGTCATAAGGAATAGGAGTAGAATTAGGCCATACGGCCCATCTAGTCCACTCCGCATCCTAACCCCATTCTCCTGCCTTCTCTGCATAACCTCTGACACCCGTACTAATCAAGAATCTATCTATCTCTGTCTTAAGAATATCCACTGACTTGGCCTCCAGAGCCTTCTGCGACTTAAGGGGCTGTCCCACTGCGGCAAACTAATTGGTGAGTTTAGAAGAGTTTAGGAGAGTTTGAAAAAATGTCATGTTGAAGACCTCCTTCGACTATGTTGAAGACTAGCTTCGATTAGCTTCGACTATCTTTGGGAAAATTGGACACCGAATTGTGGAGAGTGAAGACGACCTCCTTCGATCCCCTTCGACCTCCCTTCGACCATGTTGAAGACTACCTACGACTACCTTCGACTACCTTCGACTACCCTTGATTACCTACGAGTAACATGCCGACCTACTACGACCTACTTCGACTAAACCTACGAGTAAAAAAAGTATCGATTTCTTCCATGGCGACCTTTTTTTACTCGCGGGCATTTTTCGACATGTTGAAAAATACGTTGCGACCTAGCTGAGGCCCCGAGTGTGCGGGGACTATTCTCGAGCATGAAGGAGAGTTCCAAAGACCTCCTAGGACCTCGTGTCGTCCATGCTGCGAGTATGAGTCGAGGGCAAACTCGTCAGAACTCGCGGATTAAGTCGCCGCGGTGGGATAACCCCTTTAGAATTCCAAAGAATTTGATGTCTCAGGATCCACCATCCGAGATTTCATCGAACTCATGGACTTTGTAGGACAATCATCACCATGTGGTCTCCAGTTCAAGTAGACCTGTACAGGACCTAGGTTTGGTATAGAGCATGTCAACCAAAACTAGGCACAATACATCTCATTGAAAACCCCACACCTTAAAACGTTACAATCAGTTGCTACCAAAATAAGGACATCGAAGTAATCTTCAACAGAGAGACAGGCGCATGGATAGATAGACACAAAATTCTGGAGTAACGCAGCAGGACAGGCGGCATCTCTGGATGGAAGGAATGGGTGAGGTTTCGACTCGAGGCCCTTCTTCAGACTGAGAGTGTAAATCAGCATCTGCAGCTCCTTCCTACACAGGTACGTGGATGGGACAGGTTTAGAGGGATATGGGTCAAAATGCAGGCAGGTGGGACGAGTGTAAACATAGAAACATAGAAACATAGAAAATAGGTGAAGTAGTAGGCCATTCGGCCCTTCGAGCCTGCACCGCCATTCAATATGATCATGGCTGATCATCCAACTCAGTATCCCGTACCTGCCTTCCCTCCATACGCCCTGGTCCCTTTAGCCACAAGGGCCACATCTACAGTAACTCCCTCTTAAATATAGCCAATGAACTGGCCTCAACTACCTTCTGTGGCAGAGAGTTCCAGAGATTCACCACTGTCTGTGTGAAAAATGATTTTCTCATCTCGGTCCTAAAGGATTTCCCCTTTATCCTTAACTGTGACCACTTGTCCTGGACTTCCCCAACATCGGGAACAATTTTCCTGCATCTAGCCTGTTCAACCCCTTAAGAATTTTGTAAGTTTTTATGAGATCCCCCCTCAATCTTCTAAATTCTAGCGCGTACAAGCCAAGTCTATCCAGTCTTTCTTTATATGAAAGTCCTGACATCCCAGGAATCAGGCTGGTGAACCTTCTCTGTACTCCCTCTATGGCAAGAATGTCTTTCCTCAGATTTGGAGACCTAAACTGTACGCAATACTCCAGGTGTGGTCTCACCAAGACCCTGTACAACTGCAGTAGAACCTCCCTGCTCCGATACTCAAATCCTTTTGCTATGAATGCTAACATACCATTCGCTTTCTCCACTGCCTGCTGCACCTGCATGCCTACTTTCAATGGCTGGTGTACCATGACACCTAGGTCTAGATGGGACATGTTGGCCAGTATGGGCCAGTTGGGCCGAAGGGCCTGTTTCCACACTGTACCACTCTATGACTCTATGACTGTGAGAGAACAGTGCAAACGTATGGGGGGGGGTGGGGGGGGGGGAAGGAAATTATTCTTTAACATGCCAATTAAGCAATCTATCTTTATATACATCTCGGAAGCATCCGCCACACTTCAAAGCTTGAAGGGAGGAAAGAAAGCCTGTTATTTCCTGAAATTATTATTTTTTCTGATCTTGATACCCTGTTCCCTGCTCAGGATGTGTCTTGTTAGTTGCCATGACGACACAGAGTACTTTGACAGTGGCCTTACTAGGTCAAGCCGGATTAAGCGTTAAATCTTAGAAACTGTATTAAATTCATGTTCCTTTTCCTCAGCCACCGCCCCATGGGAGTTTAGAATATATTTTCTCATAAATTCACCTTGTTACCACCATTGACTATATGGAGGCCATTGATTACAAATTGAGTCCAGAACCAGGGGCCACAGATTAAGAATAAGGAATAAGCCATTTAGAACGGAGACGAGGAAACACTTTTTCTCACAGAGAGTTGTGAATGTGGAATTCTCTGCCTCTGAGGGCGGTGGAGGCGGGTTCTCTGGATGCTTTCAAGAGAGAGCTAGATAGGGCTCTTAAAGATAGCGGAGTCAGGGGATATGGGGAGAAGGCAGGAACGGGGTACTGATTGTGGGTGATCAGCCATGATCACATTGAATGGTGGTGCTGGCTCGAAGGGCCGAATGGCCTACTACTGCACCTGTTGTCTATTGTCTATTGTCTATAATCAATAACAGGTTCTGCAACTCAATGTCATTTTAGTTTAGATTAGTTTAGTTTAGTTTAGTATTGTCACATGAGCCAAGGTAGTGTGCAAGCTTTTGTTGTATGCTATCACGTTGAAGAAAAGACTATACACAATTACAATCAGGTCGTTTACAATTATTGTTTCAAAGAAGTAAAGTGATCTGGGTGGCATGTTGGGACAGTGATAGAGTTGCTGCCTCACTGCGTCAGATACCCAGGCTCCTGTCTACAGGTGCTGTTTGTACGGAGTTATAACGTTCTCCCTGTGACCCGCATGTGTTTCATCCGGGATCTCCAGTTTCCTCCCACTCCAAAAGATGTACAGGTTTCTCTGCTAATTTCTTTTTTAGTTTAGGGATACAGCGTGGAAACAAGCCCATCGGCCAACCGGGTCCGCGCCGACCAGCGATCACCGGACATTAACACTATCCTACGCACACGAGGGACAATTGTTTTTCATTTACCAAGCCAACAAACCTGTATGTCTTTGGAATGTGGGAGGAAACAGAAGATCTCAGAGAAAACCCACGCAAACCGCGGGGAGAACGTAAAACTCCGTACAGACAGCACCCGTAGTCGGGAACGAACCCGGGTCTCCGGGTTTTTGACGAAGGTAGAAAAACACAAACGGAAACACACACACACACACACACACACGTATACATACATACAAGATGAGACTTTTATAGGTATATAGATAGTACCTCCAGTAGATCATTCCGTATACTCCTCAGCACCCTCTGTGTGAAAAACTAATCCTCAGCTTTCTATTAATTCTTTCCCCTCTCATCTTAAATCTATGTCCTCTGGTTCCTGATTCTCCTAATCTGGGTAATATACTTTGTCCATTCCCCCTATCTTTTCCCCTTATGATAGTATACACATCTATAAGATCACCCCTCAGCCTCCTGTGTTCCTAAGACCCATCCTGACCAACCTCTCCTGATAGCTCAGGCCCTCGAGTCCTGTCAATATCCTCGTAAATCTTCTCCGCACTCAGTTTAAGAATATCCTTCCTACAGCAGGGTGGCCAAAACTGAACACAATACTCTAAATGCGGCCTTACCAATATCTTGTACAACTGTAACATAACTCCCCAACTTCTGTACGTTATGCCCTGACTAATGTAGGACAATGTACCAAAAGCCTTCTTAACCAGAGGACCAGAGGATATATGTTGAAGGTGAAGGGGAAACGATTTAATAGGAATCCGAGGGGTAACATTTACACACAAAGGGTGGTGGGTGTATGGAACGAGATGCCAGAGGAGGTAGTTGAGGCTGGGACTATCCCATCGTTTGAGAAACAGTTGGACAGGTACATGGATAGGACAGATTTGGAAGGATATGGACCAAGCACGGGCAAGTGGGACTAGACTAACTGGGACATTGTTGGCCCGTGTGGCGAGTTGGGCTGAAGGGCCTGTTTCAACACTGTATCTCTCTATGACTTTATGACTCTCTAACCCAGTGTGGACAGACCATTACCGAATCTTAGCTTGATCACACCCCATATCTAATCTCACATGGGCATTTCCTCACACTAGGTACATGGATAGGAATGGTTTAGATGAATATGGCCATACGTGGACAAATAGGACCAGCTTAGAAGGCACGGACTGCGATGCTTCTAGCCGCGGGCGCGGCGTCTGGAATCTGGGATTCCTCGTTGGGAACACCCGGAGAAGAAGGGCTCCGACCCGCCGGCCCGCGGCCTACAACACCTTGAAGCCGCGGACTGCGGTGCTTCTAGCCACGGGCGCGGTGGGGACTGACTTACTTACCATCTGGAGCAGGATCCCTCGCTGGGAACACCTGGAGAAGAGCTCCTGCCGCCGGCCTGCGGCCCACGTCATCCTGAAGCCGCGGTCTCCGGTAGAGAAGCATCGATTCGGGACTTACCTTCCAGACGGGAGGGCCTGTCATCTGGCTGCCCGCAGCGGCGACTACGAAGGTTATAGAAACATTGAAACAAAGAAAATAGGTGCAGGAGTAGGCCATTCGGCCCTTCGAGCCTGCACCGCCATTCAATTTGATCATGGCTGATCATCCAACCCAGTATCCTGTACCTGCCTTCTCTCCATACCCCTTGATCCCTTTAGCCACAAGGGCCACATCTAACTCCCACTTAGATATAGCCAATGAACTGGCCTCAACTACCTTCTGTGGCAGAGAATTCCACAGATTCACCACTCTCTGTGTGAAAAATGTTTTCCTCATCTCGGTCCTAAAAGATTTCCCCCTAATCCTTAAACTGTGACCCCTTGTTCTGGACTTCCCCAACATCGGAAACAATCTTCCTGCATCTTGCCTGTCCAACCCCTTAAAAATGGTGTAACTTTCTGTTAGATCCCCCTCAATCTTCTAAATTCTAGCGAGTACAAGCCGAGTCTATCCAGTCTTTCTTCATATGAAAGTCCTGCCATCCCAGGAATCCGTCTGGTGAACCTTCTCTGTACTCCCTCTTTGGCGAGAATGTCTTTCCTCAGATTAGGAGACCAAAACTGTACGCAATAAGCATTGATTCGGGACTTCCAGACGAGAGGGCCTGCCATCTGGCCGCCCGCAGCAGGGACTGTGGAGGTTATGGCCCTGACCACGGGGGAACAATGGAGGAGGACTGACTGTACTTTGTGCCTCCCACCACAGTGAAGTGGTGGATGTTTGTGTTACATTTTTATTGTGTATTGTGTATTGTGTGTTTTCTTTTTTATTATTCCACTGCTGGCAAATTCATTTCACTGCACTTTATTGTGCATGTGATGAATAAATCTGATTGATTGATTGACATCGTGGTTGCCATGGAGGAGTTGGGCCAAAGGGCCTGTTTCTGCGCAGTCTGACTCTCTGTATGACATATAGAAACATAGAAACATAGAAATTAGGTGCAGGAGTAGGCCATTCAGCCCTTCGAGCCTGCACCGCCATTCAATATGATCATGGCTGATCATCCAACTCAGTATCCCGTACCTGCCTTCTCTCCATACCCTCTGATCCCATTGGCCACAAGGGCCACATCTAACTCCCTCTTAAATATAGCCAATGAACTGACCTCAACTACCTTCTGTGGCAGGGAGTTCCAGAGATTCACCACTCTCTGTGTGGAAAATGTTTTTCTCATCTCGGTCCTAAAGGATTTCCCCTTTATCCTTAAGCTGTGACCCCCTTGTCCTGGACTTCCCCAACATCGGGAGCAATCTTCCTGCATCTAGGCTGTCCAACCCCTTAAGAATTTTGTAAGTTTCTATAAGATCCCCTCTCAATCTCCTAAATTCTAGAGAGTATAAAGCAAGTCTATCCAGTCTTTCTTCATAAGACAGTCCTGACATCCCAGGAATCAGTCTGGTGAACCTTGTGTGCTGGATCTATGAAACAATCTATTTACATTCACCAGAACAATGAAGGGAAATATCCACTGAAGGACTCAAAGTGCTGGCGTAATTCAGTAGGTCAGGGAACACCTCTGCAGAACATGGATAGGCAATGTGTCGGCTCGAGACCTTTCGACAGACTGAGTCTTTTTGATGTCTCGCTGTAATTTCCATGGATCATCAGCAGCAAAGCCATAAAAAAATCTATCATTTTCCTTGGTTTCAGCCCTTGCCTTCCAGTGACATTAAAACCAGGGACCAGCTGAAGCACAGGAACGTTTTAGTGAAAGTTTTGCAACGGAAATAAGGGGGAAAGGAAGGAAATTTTATGGGAAAAATAGCAATGGGAGAATTGATAAAGCTGTATAAGACACAAGTGGGCAGCACAGTGGCGCAGCAGCAGAGTTACAGCGATCGAGGGTCCTGGATTCGATCCTGACTACGGGTGCTGTCTGTACGGAGCTTGCACGTTCTTCCCGTGACCTGTGTGGGTTTTCTCTGAGATCTTCAGTTTCCTCCCACACTTCAAAGACGTGCAAGTTTGTAGGTTAATTGGCATGGTATAAATGTAAAATTGGCACTAGTGTGTGTAGGATAGTGTTAATGTGCGGGGATCGCTGGTCGCTGCGGACTCGGTGGGCCGAAGGGCCTGTTTCTGCGCTGTATCTCTAAACTAAACCAAACCAAAGTGCTGGAGTAATGCCCCTGTCCCACTTAGGAAACCTGAACGGAAACCTCAGGAGGCTTTGCGCCCCACCCAAGGTTTCCATGTGGTTCCTGGAGGTTGCAGGTGGTTGCCGGAAGTTGCAGGTAGTGGAAACAGGTAGGGAGACTGACAAAAACCTCCGGGAACCTCCGGGAACCGCACAGAAACATTGGGTGAGGCGCAAAGTCTCTAGAGGTTTCCGTTCAGGTTTCCTAAGTGGGACAGGGGCATAACTCTGCGGGCCTGGCAGCATCATAGGAGAACATCTCAATTTCTGTCTTTGCAAACCAGCATCTGCAGTTACTCAGCAGAATCTTTTTCTCAGGGTGGAAATATCAAAGAATAGAGGGCATAACATTAAGGCGAAACGAGGAAAGTTTAAATGAGATGTGCGGGGCAAGTTTTTTTTTAACACGGAGGGTGATCGGGGGGTGGGGGGTGAGAGATTGCAACCTTCACATGGTCCGCCCTGTTGTAACAAATGCAATCAACCCGGCGTGCACAATCAAATAAGATCAAATAGAACAAGTTGTGGTACAACTTTAGACTGTACACGCCATACACAAGAAGAAGAAGTTCGGTGCCTGGAAGGTGCTGCCAGGGTGGTAGTGGAGACGGATACAATAGGGGCATTCAGATAGGCACGTGTTAATGCAGGGAATGGAGTGGTATGCATCGTATGCAGGCTGATATACGAAACGCTGCAATATGAAACGAGTGACCTCTATTTATCTGCCAACGTCATCTATCTATATATATAATATTAAAACTCTGTGGCTGGCTGGCTGTGTGTGTTTCTGACTTGTGCCTGCCAGCCTTTGATTCGTTGCTACGCCAACGTCAGACCCAGAAACACCGAGTTTTTTTCCATTTCGGTAGAGATTTCACTTTTCATTCCAAGTGTCCACTCCTCATTAAATTTTGTTGTGTTTATGTACACATTTTTAATAAAAATCCTTCTACCCCCCCCCCCCCCCCCCCCCCCCCCCCCTCACCCCCCAACCCACTCATTTTGTCGCCTCCTGCTGGCTAGCGACCATAACGGCTGCTGGCGCCCGCTTTTCGCTTCAAAAATAGCATTTAAAAACAGCCGCACTGCTGAGTCCTTAACTGCTTGAGTTGGATGACCACGTCTCCCGTGGGGGGCTATGGGTAGGGAACGGCTGCATTGGGGGAGCAGACCCAACGGGTCTGCACTTGGTCTAGTAAAACATGAAATTAAAATGATGAGTGGAAAGGATTGTGGATATGCAAACATGGGGGTGGGGGAGTCAGTCTCAGTCAACCCCATGGCAGAAGGGGAAGGAGTTGTACAGTTTGATAGCCACAGGGAATAAGGATCTCCCGTGGCATTCAGTCCTGCATCTTGGTGGAACCAGTCTGGTGCTGAAGGTGTGTCTTAGGTTGACCAGTGTGTTATGGAGGGAGATGAGATTAGTTTAACTTGGCAACATATTCGGCATGGACAAGGTGGGCCCAAGGGCCTGTTCCTGTGCTTGTGTTGTTCTATTTTTTATGTTCTATGTTCTGTTTTCTCTCCTTCATGCATTTCCAGCCCAGTGCCAGTCCAGGCTGCAAGCCTTCAGAGAAGTAGCCTTCAGAGAAGTTGGGAAACAGGAGAGGAAGAAAATCATTCACGACCCTGAGCAACTGCCTTTGCAGAAGAGAATAAGAATACCGAAGGTAGACGCAAGATGCTGGAGTAACTCAACGGGTCAGGCAGCATCTCCGGAGAGGAGGAGTGGGTGACGTTTCGGGTCAAGACCTTTCTTCAGTCTGGTTAGGGATAAGGGAAACGAGAGATATGGACCATGATGTAGATGGTGTATGCCGAGTTCCCGCTGAGTTACTCCAGCATTTTGTGTCTCTCCGCAGAGATAGCAACGCAGATAGAGAGTCTCAAACATTAAGACAAACAACACAGATGCAGAATACCGCAGGTTAATCCTCGGTGATAGTTTCAGTCATTAATAACCGAAACCAGGAACCCACAATCATTCCATCTACCCGTCACAGAGGTTTGCTTTGAATATTTTTAATATTTCACCAATTGTTATTTGCATTGTGACATATTCCGCATAGCTGCTTAATTGCAGCAGGTTCAATAATAGCCTGCGGGAACAATGTGGACAGATACTTGTGGGAGACTCATACCGAATACTGTTTTCATCATGTTCTTTGGAAACCATTGACCGTTCAACCATAAGACAATGGAGCAGAATTAGGCCATTCGGCCCATCAAGTCTGCTCTACAACTCAATCATGGCTGGCCTATTTTTACCTTTCAACCCCATTCCTTTGCCTTCACCCTGTAATCTTTAATGCCCTTACTTATCAAGAACCTATTCATCTCCATCATAAAAATACTGATAGATTTGGTCTCCACCGCCGTCTGTGGCATTGAATTCCACAGATTCACTATCCTCTAACTGGAGAAATTCCTCCCTATCTCCATTCTATTGCGCATAGATCTTATGTGTAGTTTAGTTTGGTTTAGAGATACAGCACGGAAACTGACTCTTCAGCCTATCGATTCCACACCGACCAGTGATCCCCCTATACACCAGCATTATCCTTACACGCACAAGCGGAAATTTACAATTTTACTGAATCCAATGAACCTGTAAACCTGCACGTCTTTGGAGTGTGGGAGGAAACCAGGGCACCCGGAGAAAACCCACACAGATCACGGGGAGAAGGTACAAACTCCATTCAGACGGGACTCGTGGTCAGGATCGAACCTGGGCCTGCGGCACTGTAAGGCAGCAACTCTACTGCTGCGCCACCGTGCCAAACAAATCAATGCTTGATTAATTTTTCCTGTAATGTACACCAATAATAAGTTCATTATTTCATCGATGCTTGGAGCCGTATTAGGCCAATCGGCCCATCTAGTCTACTCCTGCCATTCAATCAAGGCTAATCTATCTCTCCCTCCTAACCCCATTCTCCTGCCTTCTCCCCTTAACCCCTGACTCCCATAAAAATCATAAAAGAAACGAGGAAATGTTCTATTTACGCCAGTCACAGATTGCTCTGTGAATTTAACTGGAAATTCTTTGATAAAACTGGAAGATGTAATTGTAATTCTTAGGACGCTATTTTCTACTGCAGTTGTACAGGGTATTGGTGAGACCACACCTGGAGTATTGCGTACAGTTTTGGTCTCCTAATCTGAGGAAAGACATTATTGCCATAGAGGGAGTACAGAGAAGGTTCACCAGACTGATTCCTGGGATATCAGGACTTTCATATGAAGAAAGACTGGATAGACTCGGCTTGCACTCACTAGAATTTAGAAGATTGAGGCGGGATCTTATAGAAACTTACATAATTCTTAGGGGGTTGGACAGGCTAGATGCAGGAAGATTGTTCACGATGTTGGGGAAGTCCAGGACAAGGGGTCACAGTTTAAGGATAAAGGGGAAATCTTTTAGGACCGAGATGAGAAAAAAAAATTTCACACAGAGAGTGGTGAATCTCTGGAATTCTCTGCCACAGATGGTATTCGAGGCCAGTTCATTGGCTATATTTAAGAGGGAGTTAGATGTGGCCCTTGTGGCTAAAGGGATCAGGGGGTATGGAGAGAAGGCAGGTACAGGACACTGAGTTGGATGATCAGCCATGATCATATTGAATGGCGGTGCAGGCTCGAAGGGCCGAATGGCCTACTCCTGCACCTATTTTCTATGTTTCTATGTTTCTACGTTTCTATAAAGTAGGAACTAGATTGGAGCTTTGAGTCAAATCGGCTTTGAAGCTATTGGGTGTTGGGGCAAGTCTGCATTTTTCATCTGGCCAGGGAAACTACCACATATGTTGTGTATATGGGAGAGCCACATTCACATTCCAATGTCAGGGAAATTTTAGTGTTAGTAAATAGCTGATGATGCAATTGACTGTGGGAATTATTCAAAGAGGTAATTGGTATGGTGAAAAAAAAAAAACCCTTTACATTCTTCTGAAAGGCTCCAGGTATAGTTAAGCAACCAAGGTGAACAAAACTGCAAAGGAAAGGGGTAGATGAGTGCAAGGAAAGATCTATTGTATCCGCTGTTCCAGGTTTAGTTTAGAGATACTGCGCAGAAATGGGCCCTTCTGCCCCACCGGGTCCACACCGACCAGCGATCACCGCTCACTAACACTATCCTGCACACACTAGGGTCAATTTACATTTATACCAAGCCAATTAATCTACAAACCTGTATGACTTTGGAGGGTGGGAGGAAACCGAAGATCTCGGCGAAAACCAATATATAGGAGTGGATCCTATCTACTATCAGCGACGCTAAGCGCAGGATCGGCGATCGTTTCGCTGGACACCTCCGCTCAGTTTGCCTAGACCTACCTGATCTCCCGATTGCCAAACACTTTAACTCCCCCTCCCATTCCCACACTGACCTTTCTGTCCTGGGCCTCCTCCACTGCCCAGCACTAATTGGAGGATCAGCACTTCATATTTTGCTTGGGCAGCTTACAACCCAGCGGTATGAACATTGATTTCTCTAAGTTCATGTAACCATTGATTTCCCTCTCTCTCCATCCCCTCCCCAACCCTGTTTCTCTGACTAGTTTCACTGTCCTTCTGATGAATTTTACTGATTGTACCCCTCCTTGTCACCTTTCCCTCAGCTGACAATGGACCATTCTACATTTCCTTCTGCTTTGATCTGTTGTTTTCACACCTTACCTTTCCATATAGAAAACATAGAAACATAGAAATTAGGTGCAGGAGTAGGCCATTCGGCCCTTCGAGCCTGCACCGCCATTCAATATGATCATGGCTGATCATCCAACTCAGTATCCCGTACCTGCCTTCTCTCCATACCCTCTGATCCCCTTAGCCACAAGAGCTACATCTAACTCCCTCTTAAATATAGCCAATGAACTGGCCTTGACTACCCTCTGTGGCAGAAAGTTCCAGAGATTCACCACTCTCTGTGTGAAAAAAGTTCTTCTCATCTCGGTTTTAAAGGATTTCCCCCTTATCCTTAAGCTGTGACCCCTTGTCCTGGACTTCCCCAACATCGGGAACAATCTTCCTGCATCTAGCCTGTCCAACCCCTTAAGAATTCTGTAAGTTTCTATAAGATCCCCTCTCAATCTCCTAAATTCTAGAGAGTATAAACCAAGTCTATTCAGTCTTTCTTCATAAGACAGTCCTGACATCCCAGTGACAGTCCTGATATCTCTTGCCTCCATCTCCTCTGACTGTCTGAAGAAGAGTCTCAGCCCGGAACGTCACCTATTCCTTCTCTCCAGAGATGCCGTCTGACCCACTGAGTTACTCCAGCTTTTTGTCTTATCTTGGGCCCCTTATCTGTGGAGGGATGTGTGCTGGCATTTGAGAGGGTCTAGAGGAAGCTTATCAGAATAATCCCAGGGATGGTTGGGTTACTGGATGAGGAGAGTTTGACTGCTTTGGCCCTCTACTCGCTGGAGTTTAGAAGCATGAAGGGAAATCTCATTGAAACCTACCAAATAATGAAAGACCTGGATCGAGTGGATGTGGAGAGGATATTTTCAGTGGTAGGAAAGCCTAGGACCAGAGGGAACATCCTCAGGGTAAAAGGACATACCTTTAAAATGGAGATAAGATGGAATTCCTTAGCCAGAGGGTGAGGAATTTGAATCACAGGAATTCATTGGCGTAGGCAACAGTGGAGGCCAAGTTATTAAGTATTTTTAAAGTGGAGATTTATATCAACTTGATTAGTAAGGGCATCAACGGTTACAGGGGGGAAGGCAAGAAAATGGGGTTGAAAGGGAAAAATAGATCAGCCATAATTGAATGGTGGGGTAGCCTCGATGGGCAAAATGGTCTAATTCAGCTCCAATGTATGATGGCCTTATGGAAGAGAGGAAGGTGGGGATTGCATTGGGAATGGAGTGACAGATACTTAGGGAAATATGATCTGATTTAAGACTATCCGTATAGATTTCAGCGGGGTTCGCTGTGTCAATGCTCCAGATGAGTACTGAGGTGGTCACATATGTGGGTGGATGAGCATCGGGGAGAATTTTTAGAAAGCATAAAGTTGAAGATAACCTTGCAAGATTGGTTGGCAATTGTTTGGCTGATAAGATATATGAAGTATATATGAAGGGCGGCGCGGTGGCGCAGCGGTAGAGCTGCGACCTTACAGCGCCAGAGACCCAGGTTCAAACCTGACTACAGGAGCTGTCTGTATGGAGATGTATGTGCAACTGTTGGAGACTTGTGGAAAAAAGAAGTTTGAGACCAAGAGTTAGTTTCATTATTGCAGCTTCTCTCCACCACTGTTCCATCAAGAATAAGGGGTAGGCCATTTAGAACGGAGATGAGGAAAATCTTTTTCACACTAGAGGGTTGTGAACCTGAGGAATTCTCTGCCTCAGAAGGCAGTGGAGGCCGATTCTCTGGATGCTTTCAAGAGAGAGTTCGATAGAGCTCTTAAAGATAGCGGAGTCAGGGGATATGGGGAAAAGGAAGGAACGGGGTACTGAGTGTGGATGATCAGCCATGATCACAGTGAATGGCCTACTCCTGCACCTTTTGTCTATTGTCTATTGTCTATAATAAAGGCAGGTTAGTGGATGCTTGGCTATCCCCTGCTGAAATTTATAATCTGCTCCTTAGTCTTGTTGATATTGAGAGCAATATTATTATTCTGAAACCATGCAATCAGTTTAAGGATAAGGGGTCACATTTTAAGGATAAGGGGGAAATCTTTTAGGACCGAGATGAGAAAAAGATTTTTCACACAGAGAGTGGTGAATCTGTGGAATTCTCTGCCACAGAAGGTAGTCGAGGCCAGTTCATTGGCTATATTTAAGAAGGAGTTAGATGTGGCCCTTGTGGCTAAAGGTATCAGGGGGTATGGAGAGGAGGCAGGTACAGGATACTGAGTTGGATGATCAGCCATGATCACATTGAATGGCGGTGCAGGCTCGAAGGGCCGAATGGCCTACTCCTGCACCTAATTTCTATGTTTCTATGTTTCTATGTTATGTTCATTTCTATCTGTTAAACTGTTTAGTTTAGTTGAGTTTAGTTTGTTTAGTTTAGTTTAATTTTATTTAGTTTTGCGGAAACAGGCCCTTCGGCCCACCAACTCCGCACCGACTAGCGATCCCTGCACTTTAACGCTATCCAACACACACTAGGGATAATTGACATTTAAACCAAGTTAATTAACAGGCCCTTCGGCTCACCGAGTCCACACCGACCAACGATACCCCCACACTAACACAATTCTATACACACTAGAGTCAATTTACAGACTATGCCAGAAAAATTAACCTACAAATTTATACGTCTTTGGAGAGTGGGAGGAAACCGAAGATCTCGGAGAAAACCTACGCAGTCACGAGGAGAACGTACAAACTCCGCACAGTCAGGACCCCTATTCAGGACCAAACCAGGGTCTCTGGCGCTGTAAGGCAGCAACTTTACCGCTGCGCCACCGTGCTGCCCCTAGTGATACCAAATGATACTCCTATGATACCAAAGGCTAAACTGAGTCGAAGAATGTGAGGGTGTGTTCCCTAAAATTCAGGACGTTAAGAAGTTATTGATTAACCATTTGCAGTTACCAGTCTAGATCTGGTGTTTGCTAACACTGTGCCACCGTGCCGGCCCATCTAGTCCTGCCTCGAGTTTCTATATTATTTGTGCAAAGATAAACACTCACTCCCTCAGCCACTCCATTACTTTGATGGTAAAGTCTGAACCTATATTCCATTTGTTTAGTGTACAGGGGCGGCACGGTGGCACAGCGGTAGAGTTGCTGCCTCACAGCGCCAGAGACCCGTGTTCAACACTGATTACAGTTGCTGCCTTTGTGGAGTTTGTTTGTCTGTCACCATGTGTGCTCCGTCTTCCTCCTGCACTCCAAAGATGTACAGGTTTGCAGCTTAATCAGCTACTAGTGTGTAGGGTGCGAAAGTGGAATAACATAGAACTAGTGTAATGGAGGAATGGATGGTACACTGAGTTTCCACGCTGTATCTCTAAACTAAACGAACCTAAACTAGACTAAACTAAACTAAACTCATCTAAACTAAACTAGATGAGTAAGGCAGACATAAAAAGCTGGAGTAACTCAACGGGACAGGCAGCGTCTATGGAGAGAAGGAATGGGTGACGTTTCGTACTCATGTTTCGCTTGGGCAGCTTACATCGCTGCGGCACGGCTTTAAATGGCCTGGGGGCTTTGACTTGGGCATCGGAGAATGGAGAGCAGGGGAGAGCCAGGACTTTGCCTTCCATCACAGTGAGGAGGAAATTCACTGTGATGGATGTTTGTGTAAATTTTGTTGGGTGTGTGTCTTGGTGTTTTTCTTGTATGACTGCAGAAACCAAATGTGAAGTTCAAATGACAAATAAATGGTATTGGTATTGTATTATTGCCCAGTGCTATAAATATTGATGTTTTGGGTCGAGACCCTTCTTCAGACATGAGTAATGGCCCTGTCCCACTTTCCCGAGTTACTCACGAACTCTCCCGAGGCCTCCTAAGGACTCGCTACGGACATTCCCCGGCATTATCCGGGTTCGAATCAAGGGGAAAACTCGGGAGAATTCATGAGTAACTCGGGAAAGTAGGACAGGGCCTTTAGGCTATGAGTTGGTTAAACTAAATTCCCAAATAAATTGGTGATACCTTGGATGCAAAAGTAGGATAACCTAGAACTAGTCGTCGGGTGATAGACCTGCAGTGCAGACTCGGTGGGCCGAATGGCCTGTTCCCAAGCTCTAAACAAAACTAAACTAAACATTGCTAGGTACCGAATTTCTTAAATTGAATGCAAGAGAATACAAACCATTATCTAATTTGTGGGATCCACCGCACTTTCTGGTTGGGAAAGGAGTTAAGTAGGGGCGTACATTGTTGCTCGTGCATTCTCATGTACATTCTTTCTTGTTTAATGCACATACCAAACATTGAACATTCGTTGGCCTAATTGGGTTACCTCCGAGTTTTTGGGTGGATCTCGTATCTTGTTCATTTGATGATGTTGCACCTAATGACTGAAAGAACTGGGAGTGACATACTCTGGGTTAGTCAGTAATGAGTGGGCTAGATCGTAATTTTGATGTGCTTTAATTACATTGTAATTTGATAGGAGAGAAAGAATCTATGATTGTTTGGTCTGAAAGCAATAAGTGCAACTTTGGCAATGTTTATTTTAGAATTGGCACACTTCTCCTTGCTATGCAGCTAGCACCCTTACGGTATTAATTTAAATACAATTCAGGGCAGCATGGTGGCACGGTAAAGTTGCTTGCTCACAGCGCCAGAGACCTGGGTTTGATCCCGACTAGGGGTGGTGTCTGTACGGAGTTTGCATGTTCCCCCTGGGACTGCGTGGGTTTTCTCTGGGTGCTCCAGTTTCCTCCCACACTCCAAAGACGTACGGGGTTGTAGGTTCATTGGCTTCTGGTGGTGTATGGGCTGGTCGGCACGGACTCAGTGGGCTGAAGGGCCTGCTTCCATGCTGTACTTCTCTCTAAAAGTCTCAATGTTCATGCCACAGCTGTAAATGAACATGCATTATATCTTTCAACCAGAAAGAAGACGAATGATCTCGACCTGAAACATCATTCTGTTTCTTTTCTCCAGAGATACTGCCTGTCCCGCTGAGTTACTCCAGCGGTTTGTGCCCAACTTTCACATCTTGCAAAGGTTCATTCATACAATTGTTAACCCATGGTCAGTCAGAAGCCACTGGTATATGAGTGTTGTCTGGCAATCTCAGTAGATGAAGCATTAACATATTACTTTGCACAAAGCAGCACCTGTGCTCAATAGCATTCGTGTGGAATCTAAAGGGCCTGTCCCACCAGCATGCGACTCCATGCGGCAAGCGCGACCTAAAGGGCCGGTCCCACCAGCATGCGCCTGCATGCGGCAAGCGCGACCAAACCAGAAGTGGGGCCGCGGGGAGGTCGAGTGAGTGACATGAAGTTCGAGTGATGTCCGCGGGAAGTTCGCACGGGACGTAGGCGTCGAGGCGGCTGCGGGCCAGCGGGCCAGCGGGCCATTGCCGCACAGAATTTTTGAACACGGCAGTTTCGGGGCCCCGCGCGATGTCGGAACCAGCTCCGCAGAACTCCATACGGCTCCGGCGATCGAAGTGGGACCGGCCCCGCGAGGCCGTACGGCTCAAGCGACCACGTTAGGTCACGCTTGCCGCATGCAGTCGCATGCTGGTGGGACAGGCCCTTAATTTGAAGTCGGAAGATGGTGGAATATCATGTTCATAAGTGATAGGAGCAGAATAAGGCCATTCGGCCCATCAAGCCCACTCCGCCATTCAATCATGGCAGATCTATCTTCCCCTCTCAACCTCATTCTCCTGCCCTCTCCCCATAACCCCTGACACATGTACTAATCAAGTATCTATCTATCTCTACCTTAAAAATATCCATTGAATTCACCAATAGTGTCTGATGTTAATTTCATATATCTCCTTTCCCTAAGTCCATAGGTCACAGGAGCAGAATTAGGCCATCCAGCCCATCAAGTCTGCTCCGCCAATGAATTGTGGCTGATCTATTTTTTCCCTCTCAACCCCATTCACCTGCCTTCTCCCCGTAACCTTTGATGTCGTTACTAATCAAGAATCAATCAATATTCATTTTAAAAATACCCCAAAACTTGGCCCCTACAGCCATCTTGTGGCAAGAAATTTCACCCATTCACCACCCTCTGGCTAAAGAAATTCCTCCATGTCTCCATTCTGAAGATACATTTTAAAATTCTGAGTCTGTGCCCACTGGTTCTAGACTCTCGAACTACTAGAAACATCCTTGCCATGTCCACTCGATCCAGACCTTTCATTACCCAGTAGGTTTCAATGAGATTTCCCCCTCCCTCATCCTTCTAAACTCCAGCGAGTAGAGGCCCAGTGCCGTCAAACGCTCCTCATATGTTAACCCAATCATTCCCGGGATCATTCTCGTGAACCTACTCTGGACCCTCTCCAAAGCCAGCACGTTCTTCCTCAGTTACATTTTACCACTCAGCGTTTCCTGCGCCCCCTTTCCTTCCTGTGTGCTTACCTAACCTCCTATTAAATGCATCTCTGCAAGTTGCCTTAATTATTCCATGTGGTTTAAATGCTCCACATTCCATGCATGTTTCGGATGCACAGATTCTCTGGAATTCCTAATTGGATTTATTAGTGACTTCCTTGGAACTGTGTACTCAATGTGCAGAGAACTTACAGTATGAATACACTAGATAAATAGACATATTTTAGTTTATAATTCTAGTACTATGTGTACTAAACCAACCTGCCCACGATTCTGAAAAATTATTGTATTTATCTACTTTCAATAGACCTCCCTCTGCATGATTCCTAGTAGGCATGTCTATCAACATTGACTATCCATCCTTCTATTTGCATTGATGGACAAAGCAAGTTCATAAGGTCATAAGTGATAGGAGCAGAATTAGGCCATTTGGTCCAGATAGTCTGCTCCTCCATTCAATCACGGCTGATCTATCTCTCCCTCCTAACCCTCACAATTCTCCTGCCTTCTCCCCATAACCCCTGACACCCATACTAATGAAGAATCTATCTATCTCTGCCATTGACTTGGCCTCCACAGCCTTCTGTGGCAAAGAATTCCACAGATTCACCACACTCTGACTAAAGAAATTCTTTCTCATCTCCTTCCCAAAAGAACATCCTTAGGTTGTGGGGCTATGACCTCTAGTGTTAGACTCTCCCACTAGTGGAAACATCCTCTCTACATCCACTCTATCCAAGCCTTTCACTATTCAGTGCGTTTCAATGAGGTCCCCCCTCATTCTTCTAAACTCCAGCGAGTACAGGCCCAGTGCTGTCAAACGCTCATCATAAGTGAACCCACTCATTCCTGGGGTCATTCTTGTAAACCTCCTCTGGACCCTCTATTCTAGCACTCTTGAAATAAACGCTAGCATTGCGTTTTTCCTTCTTTACTACTGATTCGACTTAGTTGGGAAAACAGGCCACGTACTCGTTGGGCTGGTTCTTTAATCTAGTAATCTAAATGAGGTCGAGAATCTGAGAAAGTGGAACAATATTTTAACTACATATGACTTCAGCATGTGTGGAGCAAGAAAATACTTTCCCACGCAAGCCAGCCAAGTGTGACCCAGCCCCTAATAAAGTCTGTTTACAAAGTTCAATGTTACCATTTACCACATAACATCCAAATGAACTTCTTGTAAAAACCTCATGAACTGGAGTCTTGGAGTAGCACAGATACAACCCAGCAGTATGAATATTGACTTCCCTAACTTCAAGTAACCCTTACTTTTCCTCTCTCTCTCTCCGTCACTCCCCCATTCTAGTTCTCCGACTAGTTTGACTGCCCACATGATTAAATTCTACTGGTTGTACGTCTCGTTGTCCCCTCGTTTTCACACCTCACCCTTCCATATCTCTAGACCTCCCTCTCCCCTGACTCTCAGTCTGAAGAACGGTCTCAACCCAAAACGTCATCTATTCCTTTTCTTCAGAGATGCTGCCTGTCTCGCGGAGTTACTCCAGCATTTTGTGTCTATCTGCAGGAGAATTCTCGAAGGATTCTTGGTACAATTGATCTTCACTAAGTTTTCCCAACTAAGATGAATCAGTAGTAAGGAGGCTATAATACAAAATGCTAGAATGCTAGAATACAAAAACATGGATGCAATGCTGCTCTGCAAGGCGCTGGTCAGGCCACATTTGGACTATTATGAGGAATTTTGAGCACCATATCTGAGGAAGGATGTGGTGACTGGAGAGGGTCCAGAGGAGGTTTACAAGAATGGTCCCAGGAATGAGTAGGTTAACCTGATGAGTGTTTGACGGCACTGGCCCTATACTCACTGGAGTTTAGAACAGTGAGGGGGGACCTCATTGAAACATACTGGATAGTGAAAGGCCTGGATAGAGTGGATGTGGAGAGGATGTTTCCACTAGTGGGGGAGTCCAGGAAAAGAGGCCATAGGCCTCAGAATTTAACGACGTCCATTTAGGAAGATGAGAGGGAATTTATTTTGTCAGAGGGTGGTGAATCTGTGGAATTCTTTGCCACAGAAAGCTGTGGAGGCCAAGTCAATGGACATTATTAAGGTAGAGATAGATAGATTCTTGGTTAGTGGAGGGTCAGAGGTTGTGGAGAGAAGGCAGGAGATTGGGGTTGAGAGGGAGAGATAGATCAGCCATGATTGAATGGCGTAGACTTGATGGACCAAATTATCTAATTCTGCTCCTAGTACTTATGACCTTATGACCTTATGACATTTCACTCAACAATCTATCAGATAAAATATTCGCTTTGGTAAGAAAATAGTGGACACACAAATCAAAATTCAGTCTAATCTCCAAATAGAAATCATCGATAGCACAGTAGAGCAAAAGATTCTGGACTAATAGAAGCGATCCCAGCCTGATGCATGCATGTATTTTCTGTCAATTCTTTTCTTTGGATAGACACAAAATGCAGGAGTAACTCAGCGTCTCTGGAGAGAAGGAATGGGTGAGGTTTCGGGTCAAGACACACTCGATTAATTTGTTGGCTGGTTTTATTCTTTGTAATGTGGAGGAAGGAACTGCAGATGCTGGTTTAAACTGAAGATAGACACAAGAAGCTGGAGTAACTCAGCGGGTCAGACAGCATCTCCAGAGAAAAGAAATAGGTGACGTTTCGGGTCAAGACCCTCCTTCAGACTCAGATTCAGATGGCCATTTATAGTCAAACCTTTATTTTGAGCCTTTGTTCAAATCATGCTTCAAAACATGTTCGATTTAACCCTGCGTACTCAGCGTAATCTATAAAGATGCCATAGATAAAAAATAAATCGGGACTGCACGGTGGCTCAGCGGTAGAGTTGCTGCCTTACAGCGCTTGCAGCTCCGGAGACCCGGGTTCGATCCCGACTACGGGTGCTGCCTGTACGGGGTTTGTACGTTCTCCCCGTGACCGCGTGGGTTTTCTCCGAGATCTTCGGTTTCCTCCCACACTCCAAAGACAAAAAAGTAGTAAACACTGCCCAGTCCATCATCGGCTCTGACCTTCCTTCCATTGAGAGGATTTATCGCAGTCGCTGCCTCAAAAAGGCTGGCAGTATCATCAAAGACCCACACCATCCTGGCCACACACTCATCTCCCTGCTACCTTCAGGTAGAAGGTACAGGAGCCTGAAGACTGCAACAACCAGGTTCAGGAATAGCTACTTTCCCACAGCCATCAGGCTATTAAACCTGGCTCGGACAAAACTCTGATTATTAATAATCCATTTTCTGTTATTTGCACTTTATCAGTTTATTTATTCATATGTGTATATATTTATATTATGGTATATGGACACACTGATCTGTTTTGTAGTAAATGCCTACTATGTTCTGTGTGCTGAACCAAGCAAGAATTTCATTGTCCTATACAGGGACACATGACAATAAACTCACTTGAACTTGAAGACGTTCAGGCTTGTAGGTTGATTCGATGGTATAAGTGTGTAAATTCCCCTTCATGTGTGTAGGATGGTGTTAATGTGGGGGGGGTCGCTGGTCAGTGCGGACTCGATGGGCCGAAGGGCCTGTTTCCGCACTGTATCTCCAAACTAAGGTAAACTAAACCAAAGAAATGCAAGTACAGGCACAAGTAGACCCTCCCTACACACGCCATTTACCCATGTGGGCTACTCTATCTTGCTTAGTCTCTCTTTCTGTCAAATGCAGAAAGCCCTACAAAACTAATTAAATTGAGCTTATGGAAGGAATCCAATTACTAAACACTTAACAAAATGTGCTTGAAATCGGAAAGCTCGCTTGAGGCTAATTTGGGATTGGTTCCAGATTTGCATCATTTGAGGGGGGGGGGGGGGGGGGGTGGGGGGGGGGGGGGGGGGGGGGGGGGGTACAGAGCAGAAGATGAAGGGGTCAGTTCAAAACTTGTAGCTGACCAGTAACTGGAAGTTTTAATATTCAAGACGTCGATCCCTAAAATAATTAATCATAATTGTATCAGCTTTGAATAAAGATTCTGAAAGACCATCATTATAGCAGTAGCTACAATTCTCAAAGTGCCTCATTGTTTGTAAAACACCTCGGGATTTGCTGAAGCTGTTGAAAGCACTATAAATATGCATGTATTTTGATTGTGTAGTCAGCTGAATTCAGTCTCTTAAGTTGGGGTTTTTTTCCCTCCCTGGTCATGTGAGGTTTAGTTAAGTTTGGTTTGGAGATGCGTGGAGACAGGCCCTTCGGCCCATCGCGTCCTCGCCGGCCACGATCGCCCTATAAACTAGTTCTATTCAAGAACCAAGAGTGCTTTATGTCCTGGATAGAACAATGAAATTCTTACTTGCAGCAGCACAGCAGAATCTGTAGCCATAGTGCACTGTAAACAATGTAATAAACGAGAAAAAAAACTGTTCAGTGTGTGTGTATATACATATACTCACACATATACACAAAATGCTGGAGTAACTCAGCGGGTGAGGCAGCATCTCTGGAGAGGAATAGGCGACATTTCGGGTCGAGTCCCTTCTTCAGACTCTGAATAAAGGCCTCGACCCGAAAGGTCGCCCATTCCTTCTCTCCAGATATGCTGCCTCACCCGTTGAGTTACTCCGGCATTTTGTGTCCACCTTCAATTTAGACCAGCATCTCCGGTTCTTTCTTACACACTCACACACTTGTACACATATACAGATCATATATGCACACCCATGCATACATACACAAAATACATACAAACAATCGTAGTGCAATAATAACAAAAATTAGTCTATGCAGTTCAGAGCTTATTGGGAGTTGCAGTGTTTTATAGCCTGGTGGCTGTTGGGCAGAAGCTGTTCCTGAACGTGGACGTTACAGTTTTCCGGTTCCTGTACCTTCTTCCCGATGGCAGGGGTGAGACGAGAGTGTGGCCAGGGTGGTGTGGGTCTCTGTGATACTGGCTGCCTTTTTGAGGCAGCGATTACAGTAAATCCCTTCACTGGTGGGGAGGTCAGAGCCGGTGATGGACCGGGCCGTGTACATAACGTTTTGCAGTCTTCTTCGCTCGTGGGCATTCAAGTTGATGAACCAGGCCGTGACGTAATCAGTCAATGTGCTCTCCACTGTACATTTTCAACCTCTCATTACTGAGATGCTTTAAGATGGCATCAATAATACCAGTGCCCAAGATGAGTAAGGTGACGTGCCTCAACGACTATCGACCAGTAGCATTAACGTCTGTGGTGATGAAGTGCTTTGAGAGGTTGGTTATGGTGCATGCCATCTCCAACCTCAACACGAACCTCGACTCATTACAGTTTGCCTACCCTGTGTGTAGGGGAGGTGGTGGGGCCAAAGATGTCCTGGGTGGGTTGCTCCTGGGCCTGGCCAAGATGGCCATCCGCGAATCACGGCACCAGGCGGATGAGGGCTCTGCCCGAACCGGCTGCCCGCCCCTTTTCCAGGGTTACGTCCGTGCCCGGGTGGTGTTAGAGAGGAACTGCGCCCTGTCCACGGGCACCCTGGGGGAGTTCCAGGACCGCTGGGCACCGCGGGGGGTTGAAAGCATCCTTGACAAGGATTGTAACACAGTTGTATAATAGTTCACATAGGTGGTGGGTTATGTTTGGTTTCATTATATTGTAAATATTATTTTTAATAATTGAATACATTTTTTGAATTGAAAAGGGGGGAGGGGGGGAATCTTGTTTTTCAATCTCTTACCCTGCCGGAGATGCGATTGTGTTCCGGGTCGCATCTCCGGTTGCTCTGCAGCCTACCATCGATGGAGCTGGAGGCCTCCTCGGGATTGACCTTGGACCCCACCGCGGGGCCTTGGATTTAACATCGGAGCCGATCCCTTGCCTGGGAACGCTCCAACCGTGGCCTGCGGACTTTACCATCGGGAGCTCACAGTCTCGGATAGTGGATGTCGGGAATTCCAGCGATGCAGAAGGTTCGACCAGCCCCGACGTGGGGTTCAATCGCTCGTCGTGGGGGAGCTGAGATCCCTCCCCTGATGCAGGAGTGAACGCCTCGACGATGAAGGCCCACCGCAGGGTACGGGGGTAAGATCGTTCCCGTCAATGGAGGGCTCGAGCCCCCCCGAGCGCGGGAGAACAAAGAAGGGAAGAGATTGAACGTTTTTTCACCTTCCGTCACAGTGAGGAATGTGGAGGAGTCACTGTGGTGGATGTTTATGTTAAAATGTATTTTGAGTGTTCTCTTGCTTTTATTTGTATGACTGACTTGGCAAATGAAATTCCTCGTATGTTGCAAAACATACTTGGCTAATAAAGTATTATTGTATTGACTTGTATTGAGGAGTGTTGTGAGCCCCATATCTGAGGAAGGATGTGGTTTCACTGGAGATGGTCCAGATGAGGTTTACGGGAATGGTCCCAGGAATGAGTTGGTTAACATTGTATGATGAGCTGGTACCTGTACTTGCTTGAGTTTAGAAGGATGAGACGGGACCTAATTGAAACCTACCGAATAGCGAAAGGACTAGATAGAGTGGACGTGGAGAAGATGCTTCCACTAGTGAGAGAGACCAGGACTAGAGGCCATAACCTCAGAATAAAAGGACGCACCTTTGGAAAGGAGATGAGCAGGAATTTCTTTAGTCAGAGGTTGGTGAATCTGTGGAATTCATTGCCACAGGTGGCAGTGGAGGCCGTCAATGGATACTATTAAGGTGGAGATTGAGAGATTCTTGATTAGCACTCCAGCTTGGGGTAGAAGATTGCAACCTTCACGTGGTCCACCCTGTTTCGATGAACAAAATTAACCCAGAGTGCACAATCAAATGAGATCAAATAGAACAAGTTGTCCTACAACTTTAGGCTGTGCACGCCAAACGCAAGAAGATGAAGTACTCCAACTTCTTGTGTCTACCTTCAGTTTACACCAGCATCTACAGTTCCTTCCTACACTGAATCTTTAATGAGTTTAGTTTAGTTTAGTTTAGAGACACAGTGCGGAAACTGGCCCTTCGGCCCGCCAAGACCGACCTGCGATCCCCGTACACTAACACTATCCCACACACAAGGGACAATTTACAATTATACCAAGCCAATTAACTTACAAACCTGGACATTATTAGTGGGAGGAAACCTGAGATCCCGGAGAAAATCCACACAGGCCACAGGCAGAATGTATAAATTCCATGCAGTCAGCACCCGTAGTCAGGACCGCACCGTTTTTCTCTGGCGTTGTTATGCCCCTGTCCCACTTAGGAAACCTGAACGGAAACCTCTGGAGACTTTGCGCCCCACCCAAGGTTTCCGTGCGGTTCCCGGCGGTTCCCGGAGGTTTTTGTCGGTCTCCCTACCTGTTTCCACTACCTGTAACCTCTGGCAACCACCCGCAACCTCCAGGAACCGCACAGAAACCTTGGATGGGGCGCGAAGTCTCCAGAGGTTTCCGTTCAGGTTTCCTAAGTGGGACAGGGGCATAAGCCAGCAACTCTACCGCTGTGCTACCATGCCACCCTAATTATCTTAACAATGATTAATTCACTGCTAACTTTTCTTTACAAATGACGAGCATTGTTGCTTTGCATCCAGTTTAGGGTCACATTGTAGAGGCTAAAGTTTCCACTGATTTTCTCCTGACGGATCAATGTGGTCTATAACACTTGCTTATCCTGCAAAAGTGGATTAAGGCATTCCACTGCAGTTGTTTATCCGACAGCGTTAGATTAGGACAATTTGTAACACTTTTGTGTTACTTTGCCAAAGAGCTGCATTACAAAATACTTTAAGGCTGCAGTTATTTCATAGAGTGTCTCGGATTAGAGGGCGCGGCCTCAGAATAAAAGGACGTGCCTTTACAATGGGCATGAGGAGGAATTTATTTAGACAGAGGTTGGTGAATCTGTGAAATTCATTGCCGCAGAAGACAGTGGAGGCCAAGTCACTGGGTAAGGGCATTAGTAAGGTTATTGGGAGAAGACAGGGAAATAGGGTTGAGAGGGAATGGTAGAGGGAATGGTAGATCAGCCATGATCGAATGGCAGAGCATTTTCAATGGGCTGAATGGCCTAATTCTGCTCCAATGTCCTATGGCCTTATGGTCTTTACTACTATCTACCTCTTTGGTGACCCTCGGACTATCCTTGACTCTTGATCAGACTTTGCTGGCTTTACCTTGCACTAAACATTATTCCCTTATCATGTACACATCTGTAAATGGACCGATTACAATAGACAATAGACAATAGGTGCAGGAGTTGGCCATTCGGCCCTTCGAGCCAGCACCGCCATGCACTGTGATCAGGGCTGATCATCCCCAATCAGTACCCCGTTCCTGCCTTCTCCCCGTATCCCTTGACTCCGCGATCTTTAAGAGCTCTATCTAACTCTGAGGCAGAGAATTCCACAGCATCCAGAGAATTGGCCTCCACTGCCTCCTGAGGCAGAGAATTCTCCCCAAATGCCACCATCATTACACATCTACATTTGTCTCATGCAAGTTGCATCTTTTACAATCAGGAAGAGGACAAGAGTAAATACATTGGGACAATTTCCCACTTAAAGAATGTTTTCTCACATTCACTTTTTGTTTTTAGTATTTAGAGTTACAGCATGGAAACAGGCCCTTTGGCCCATCGAGTCCATGCCGACCAGCGTTCACCCCATACACTAGCACTATCTTACACAGTCGGAACAATGTACAACTTACTGAAGCCAGTTGACCTACAAACCTGAACTGCTTTGGAGTGTGGGAGCAACCATGAGAAAACCCACGCAGGTCACGGGTTACATTAGCTACCCTCTAATCCTCAGGAACTACACCAGAATCTAAAGTTTTGAAAAATTATCACAAATGCATCCACTATTTCTGGGGCTACTTCCTTAAGTACTCTGGGATGCAGCCTATCTGGCCCTGGGGATTTATCAGCCTTTAATCCATTCAATTTACCTAACACCACTTCCCGGCTAACCTGTATTTCACTCAGTTCCTCCAACTCATTTGACCCCCGGTCCCCTGCTATTTCCGGCAGATTATTTATGTCTTCCTTAATGAAGACAGAACCAAAGTAGTTATTCAATTGGTCTGCCATGTCCTTGTTCCCCATGATCAATTCACCTGTTTCTGACTGGAAGGGACCTACATTTGTTTTAACTAATCTTTTTCTCTTCACATATCTATAAAACCTTTTGCAGTCAGTTTTTATGTTCCCGGCCAGTTTTCTTTCATAATCTATTTTCCCTTTCCTAATTAAGCCCTTTGTCCTCCTCTGCTGGATGCTGAATTTCTCCCAGTCCTCTGGTATGCTGCTTTTTCTGGCTAATTTGTATGCTTTATCTTTTGTTTTGATACTATCCCTGATTTCCCTTGTTATCCACGGATGCACTACCTTCCCTGATTTATTATTTTGCCAAACTGGGATGAACAATTGTTGTAGTTCATCCATGCAGTCTTTAAATGTCTTCCATTGCATATTCACCGTCAACCCTTTAAGAATCAATTGCCAGTCTATCTTGGCCCATTCACGTCTCATACCCTCAAAGTTACCTTTCTTTAAGTTCAGAACCCTTGTTTCTGAATTAATTATGTCACTCTCCATCCTAATGAAGAACTCAACCATATTATGGTCACTCTTGCCCAAGGGGCCACACACAACCCTGCCTCATTACTCAATACCCAGCCTGCTCTCTCGTTGGTTCCTCTACATGTTGGTTTAGAAAACTGTCGGAAGATTGTTGGTAGTGGAAGGTAAGACCTCCCTGGTGGAATAAAACTGGGTGAAAAAAAGGTCTCACCTTCCACTACCAGCAACCTCCAGCAACCACCATCAACTAGCATCGCAACCGGCTTTGACTAAAAAATTACCGATTTTTAAAACCGCAACCTATTTTTAGTCGAGGCCTGTTTTGACTTTTTTGAAATAATCGCCGGAACATAGAAGGAGCTCGTCCACGCGGAAACCACTTTCCACCATTAGGGAGAGTGACAAAAACCTCCGGGAACCTCACGGAAACCTTGGGTGGTCGCAAGCTGCAAAACCAGCAGGATGCTCCTCAGCTTCTTCCCGCAGGCTATAAGACTGATAAACGGACTTTGCCCCCTGCCAAAGTATTGCCAAAGTATCGCACACCAACCATCAACCTGGACACACTGCATTTTTACTGCACACTGAATGGACACTGGTTGAGCAACGTTTTTTTGTTTCCATATAACAATTACAGCACGGAAACAGGCCATCTCGGCCCTACAATTCCATGCCGAACAAATTTTTTTTTTTTTTTTTTTTTTTTCCCCTTAGTCCCACCTGCCTGCACTCGTACCATAACCCTTCAACGCATCCAAGGTATCCTTAAATCAGAGGGAGAGGAGCCTGAGGTCGTGGTACATATAGGTACCAATGACATAGGAAAAAAAAGGGAAGAGGTCCTGAAGGGAGGATTTAGGGAGTTGGGAGGAGAGTTAAGAAAAAGGACCAAAAAGGTAACAATCTCAGGATTACTGCCTGTGCCACGCGACAGTGAGATTAGGAATGGAGCGAGGTGGAGGATAAATGCGTGGCTGAAAGACTGGTGCAGAGGGCAGGGATTCAAGTTCCTGGATCATTGGGACTTCTTTTGGGGAAGGTGGGACCTGTACAGAAAGGATGGGTTGCACTTGAACCCGAGGGGGACCAATATCCTAGCGGGGAAATTTGCAAAGGCAGCTGGGGAGACTTTAAACTAGAATGGTTGGGGTGAGGGACTCAAATAGCGAAAGGTAGTAGACAGAATGGGAGGCAGGAAGCAGAAATGGGAAGCACTCGGACGCAAGAGGAGAAAGGAAAAAAAGGAAATAAACAGAGAATAAGGGACGGGGGGTTTTCTTAAATGTGCATATTTTAATGCTAGGAGCATTGTAAGAAAGGTGGATGAGCTTAGAGTCTGGATAGACACCTGGAAGTATGATGTTGTGGCGATCAGTGAAACGTGGTTGCAGGAGGGCTGTGATTGGAAACTAAATATTCCAGGATTTCGTTGCTTCAGGTGTGATAGAATTGGAGGGGCAAGAGGTGGAGGTGTTGCATTGCTAGTCAGGGAAGATATTACAGCAGTGCTTTGGCAGGATAGATTGGAGGGCTCATCTAGGGAGGCTATTTGGGTGGAATTGAGAAGTGGGAAAGGTGTAGCAACACTTATAGGGGTGTATTATAGACCGCCAAACGGGGAACGAGAACTGGAAGAGCAAATATGTAAGGAGATAGCAGAGATTAGTAGTAAGCACAAGGTAGTGATTGTGGGAGATTTCAACTTTCCACACATAAACTGGGAAACACATTCTGTAAATGGGCTGGATGGGTTGGAGTTTGTAAAATGTGTGCAGGATAGTTTTTTGCAGCAATACATAGAGGTACCTACTAGAGGAGGGGCAGTGCTGGACCTCCTGTTAGGAAATGAGACTGGACAGGTGGCGGAGGTATGCGTTGGGGAGCACTTCGGGTCCAGTGATCACAATACCATTAGTTTCAATATAACTATGGAGAGGGTCAGAACTGGACCTAGGGTTGAGATTTTTGATTGGAGAAAGGCTAACTTTGATGCGATGCGAGATGATTTAAAAGGAGTGAACTGGGACATTTTGTTTTATGGGAAAGATGTAGAAGAGAAATGGAGGACATTTAAAGGGGAAATTTTAAGAGTACAGAATCTTTATGTTCCTGTTCGGTTGAAAGGAAACAGTAAAAATTGGAAAGAGCCCTGGTTTTCAAGGGAAAATGGACATCTTGTTCGGAAAAAGAGGGAGATCTACAATAATTATAGGCAGCATGAAGTAAATGAGGTGCTTGAGGAGTATAAGGAATGTAAAAAGAATCTTAAGAAAGAAATTAGAAAAGCTAAAAGAAGATATGAGGTTGCTTTGGCAAGTAAGGTGAAAGTCAATCCAAAGGGTTTCTACAGCTATATTAATAGCAAAAGGATAAGGAGGGATAAAATTGGTCCATTGGAGAGACAGAGTGGACAGCTATCTGCAGAGCCAAAAGAGATGGGGGAGATATTGAACAATTTTTTTTCTTCGGTATTCACCAAGGAGAAGGATATTGAATTATGTGAGGTAAGGGAAACTAGTAGAGTAGCTATGGATACTATGAGGTTCAAAGTAAAAGAAGTACTGACACTTTTGAAAAATATAAAAGTGGATAAGTCTCCAGGTCCTGACAGGATATTCCCTAGGACATTGAGGGAAGTTAGTGTAGAAATAGCCGGGGCTATGACAGAAATATTTCAAATGTCATTAGAAACGGGAATAGTCCCCGAGGATTGGCGTACTGCGCATGTTGTTCCATTGTTTAAAAAGGGTTCTAAGAGTAAACCTAGCAATTATAGACCTGTTAGTTTGACTTCAGTGGTGGGCAAATTAATGGAAAAGATACTTAGAGACAATATATATAAGCATCTAGATAAACAGGGTCTGATTAGGAACAGTCAACATGGATTTGTGCCTGGAAGGTCATGTTTGACTAATCTTCTTGAATTTTTTGAAGAGGTTACTAGGGAAATTGACGAGGGTAAAGCAGTGGATGTTGTCTATATGGACTTTAGTAAGGCCTTTGACAAGGTTCCTCATGGAAGGTTGGTTAAGGTTCAACTGTTGGGTATAAATGCAGGAATAGCAAGATGGATTCAACAGTGGCTGAATGGGAGAAGCCAGAGGGTAATGGTGGATGGCTGTTTATCGGGTTGGAGGCAGGTGACTAGTGGGGTGCATCAGGGATCTGTGTTGGGTCCTTTGTTGTTTGTCATGTACATCAATGATCTGGATGAAGGTGTGGTAAATTGGATTAGTAAGTATGCAGATGATACCAAGATAGGGGGTGTTGTGGATAATGAAGAGGATTTCCAAAGTCTACAGAGTGATTTAGGCCATTTGGAAAAATGGGCTGAAAGATGGCAGATGGAGTTTAATGCTAATAAATGTGAGGTGCTACACCTTGGCAGGACAAATCAAAATAGGACGTACATGGTAAATGGTAGGGAATTGAAGAATACAGTTGAACAGAGGGATCTGGGTATAACCGTGCATAGTTCCTTGAAGGTGGAATCTCATATAGATAGGGTGGTAAAGAAAGCTTTTGGTATGCTAGCCTTTATAAATCAGAGCATTGAGTATAGAAGCTGGGATGTAATGTTAAAATTGTACAAGGCATTGGTGAGGCCAAATCTGGAGTATGGTGTACAATTTTGGTCGCCAAATTATAGGAAGGATGTCAACAAAATAGAGAGAGTTCAGAGGAGATTTACTAGAATGTTGCCTGGGTTTCAACAACTAAGTTACAGAGATAGGTTGAATAAGTTAGGTCTTTATTCTCTGGAGCGCAGAAGGTTAAGGGGGGACCTGATAGAGGTCTTTAAAATGATGAGAGGGATAGACAGAGTTGATGTGGACAAGCTTTTCCCTTTGAGAATAGGGAAGATTCAAACAAGAGGACATGACTTCAGAATTAAGGGACAGAAGTTTAGGGGTAATATGAGGGGGAACTTCTTTACGCAGAGAGTGGTGGCGGTGTGGAATGAGCTCCCAGTGGAAGTGGTGGAGGCAGGTTCATTGGTATCATTTAAAAATAAATTGGATAGGCATATGGATGAGAAGGGAATGGAGGGTTATGGTACGAGTGCAGGCAGGTGGGTATGTGAGTACTCAGGAAAATGACAATAAAGATATACAATACAATACAATACAAGGTATCCAGAGGTTTCCATTCAGGTTTCCTAAGTGGGACAGGGGCATTACTTTCACAGACTGATGTACAAGGACCCCCAGATCCCGTTGTACTTCTCCTTTTCCCAACTTGACGCCATTTAGATAGTAATCTACCTTCCTGTTTTTGCTACCAAAGTGGATAACCTCACATTTATCCGCATTAAACTTCATCTGCCATGCATCTGCCCACTCCCCTAACCTGTCCAAGTCACCCTGCATTCTCATAGCATCCTCCCCACAGTTCACACTGCCCCCCAGCTTTGTGTCATCTGCAAATTTGCTAAAGCTACTTTGAATCCCTTCATCCAAATCATTGATGTATATTGTAAAGAGCTGCGGTCCCAGCACCGAGCCTTGCGGTACCCCACTAGTCACTGCCTGCCATGTTTGCAATGTGCATTCAGAAGAAAAAACAAATCCCTGGAGTTTGCAGGAAGTTGCACAATAACAGATGGTGACCTCCAGTGTTCTGGCTTTTAATGAAATGAAATATGTTCGGACACATTTTGCTCATTAAAGCTCTGCTCTGACCTGGTCTCTGTTGTACTATGTATGCTAGGAATCATTTCAACAGATGAGCATTACACAGGAGCAAACCACTGTATTGCACATTTCTGAACTCTATAGTTTTTTTTTTAAAGAAGTCAGTATTATTAGTAAGGGTCTCGACCCGAAATGTCACCCATTCCTTCTCTCCAGAGATGCTGCCTGGCCCGCTGAGTCACTCCAAAATATTGTGTCTATCTTCAGTTTAAACCAGCATCCGCAGTTCCCTACTACACAGTATTATTATTCTGATGGACTCTTGAAACAATTATGGCTGTGCATATTCTATTCGGAATTCATACTACAAAATAGTGCAATGTCCGGATGGAGTGGATGTGGTGAGTTCATAAGTGATAGCAGCAATATTAGGCCATTCGGCCCATTGTTTGCTCTGCCATTCAACCATGGCTGATGTATCTTCCTCTCTCAACCCCATTCTCCTGCCTCCTCCCCATAACACCTGACGCCCATACCAATCAAGAATCTATCTATCTCTGCTTCTAAAATATCCATTCGCTTGGCCTCCACAGCCTTCTGTGGATGTTTCCACTAGTGGGAGAGTCTAGGATCAGAGGCCATATCCTCAGAATAAAAGGGTGCACCTTTGGAAAGGAGATGAGAATGGATAGCAGTAACAGGATCGGTCCAAGTCAGCATGGATTTATAAGGGAAATCATGCTTGATTAATCTTCTGGAATTTTTTGAGGATGTAACTAAGAAAATGGACAAGGGAGAGTCAGTGGATGATGTATACCTGGACTTTCAGAAACCTGTTGACAAGGTCCCACATAGGAGATTAGTGGGCAAAATTAGAGCACATGGTATTGGGGGTAGGGTACTGACATGGATAGAGAAGTAGTTCGCAGACAGGAAACAAAGAGTAGGGATTAACTGGTCCCTTTCAGAATGGCAGGCAGTGAGTTGTGGGGTACCACAAAGCTCGGTGCTGGGACCGCAGCTATTTACAATATACATTAATGATTTAGATGGAGGGATTAAAAGAAGCATTAGCAAATTTGCAGATAACACAAAGCTGGGTGGCAGTGTGAACTGTGAGGAGGATGCTATGAGGATGCAGGGTGACTTGGACAGGTTGGGGGAGTGGGCAGATGCCTGGCAGATGCAGTTTAATGTGGATAAATGTGAGATTATCCACTTTTGTGTCAAGAACAGACAGTCAGATTACTATCTAAATGGTGTCAAATTGGGAAAAGGGGAAGTACAACAAGATCTGAGTGTCCTTGTACATCAGTCACTGAAAGTAAGCATGCAGGTACAGTGAAGAAAGCTAATGCAATGTTGGCCTTCATAACAGTATAGGAGTTAACAGAAAGAGGTCCTTCTGCAGTTGTACATGTCCATGGTAAGTCCACACCTGGAGTATTGTGTGCAGTTTTGGTCTCCAAATTTGAGGAAGGATATTCTTGCTATTGAAGGAGTGCAGTGTAGGTTCACAAGGTTAATTCCCGGGATGGCGGGACTGTCATATTATGGAAGAATGCAGCGACTGGGCTTCCAAACACTGGAATTTGGAAGGATGAGAGGATATATTATTGAAACATCTAAAATTATTAAGAGATTGGACATGCCAGAGGCAGGAAACATGTTCCCGATGTTGGGGAAGTCCAGAACCAGGGGCCACAGTTTAAGAATAAGGGGTAGGCTATATAGAATAGAGATAAGGGAGATAAACACATTTTCACACAGAGAGTTGTGAATCTGAGGGATTTTCTGCATCAGTAGGCAGGAGGCGATTCTCTGGATGCTTTCAAGGGAGAGTTAGATAGAGCTCTTAAAGTTAGCGGAGTCAAGGGATATGGGGAGAAGGCAGGGACGGGATACTGATTGTGGATGATCAGCCATGATCACAATGAATGGTGGTGCTGGCTCGAAGGGCCGAATGGCCTACTCCTGCACCTGTTGGCTATTGTCTATTGAGAAGGAATTTCTTTAGTCAGAGGGTGATGAATCTGTGAAATTAATTGGCTGTGGAGGCCTAGGGAATGGATATTTTTAAGGCAGAGATTGACAGGTTCTTGATTAGTACTGATGTCAAAGGTTATGGGGAGAAGGCAGGAGAATGGGGTTAGGAGGGAGAGATAGATCAGCGATGATTGAATGGCGGAGTAGACTTGATGGGCTGAATGGCCTAATTCCACTCCTAGAACCTATGACCTTATGAACTACTGGGTGACATCATCTCCATCGAGTTCATGGCTAACTGTCTAATAATATATGTGTAAGACCCGAAACGTCACCCATTCCTTCTCTCCAGAGATGTTGCCTGTCCTGCTGAGTTACTCCAGCTTTACGTATCTATCGTCTGTCTAATAATATATCTTGTGTAACACGAACCAGAATCTCCAGAACCAAACCTTTCTTCACGTGAATGTAAACATTGGGCAGAGAAAAGTTGTTCCAATATCTGATTAGAAATGATTAATAACAGTGTCTCTTGTCCCCCCACTCCCTCACACACTTGCTTGCATTACCCTGTCACAATATTATGTTGCATATGTCAGAAAGATTGGTCGAAGCAAAAGTCCCAAATAAAATACTACACTTGTTATTAAAAGTTTGGTTCAGTCAAAATTGTGCTGGTCCCATCTCGCTCAAGGGGCCCAAGGTGGTGTAGCGTTAAAGTTGCTGCCTTGCAGCACCAGAGACCCGGGTTCGATCCTAACTACAGGTGCTGTCTGTCTCCCAGTGACCTGCGTGGGTTTTCTCTGAGGTCTTCGGTTTCCACCCTCACTCCAAAGATGTGCAGGTTTGTAGATTAACAGGTTTCGGTAAAATTGTAAATTGTCCCCAATGTGTGCAGGATAGCGCCAGCGTACGTAGATCGCTGGTTGGTGCGGACTCGGTAGGCCAAATACCTGTTTCCATGCGGTATCTCTAAACTAAACAATCTACTTTGAAATATGGTTTGGTGATTATAGCTTCCAAGAGGAGAATTTAAATACTGTCACGATTGTTACAAATATTGCATGTAATGCAGCTTTGACTGTCCAAGCCCACCTCATATTGTGTAGAAATAAAGTCTTGCAGATGCTGGATAATGCACAAAAGGACACATAGTGCGGGAGTAACTCAGCAGGTCAGGCAGCATCTCTGGAGAACATGGATAGGTAACGTTACGGATCAGGACCATTCTCAATTATACTATGTTGCTTTTGCATATAGCAGCTGTGTGTGTGTGTGTGTGTGTGTGTGTGTGTGTGTGTGTGTGTGTGTGTGTGTGTGTGTGTGTGTGTGTGTGTGTGTGTGTGTGTGTGTGTGTGTGTGTGCCAATGCGTATTTATGTGCGTGCGTGTGTGTGTGTGCCATTGCGTATTTATGTGCGTGCGTGTGTGTGTGTGCCATTGCGTATTTATGTGCGTGCGTGTGTGTGTGTGGCAATGCGTATTTATGTGCGTGCATGCATGCATGTGTTGTGTGTATTTGTGTGCATGCGTGCACATATGTCTGCGCGATGTGTGCATACATGCGCGTGTGCGTGGGCGCCGTGTGAGTGCGTGTGCCTGTGCACGTGAGTGCGCGTGCGTGTGTGAATACGTGAGCGTTCATGCATGTGTGGAGGAAATGAAACTTGGCACAAGGTGACAGTTTCTTTGTACTGTTTGTAATATTTAAAACCTTTTTAATGCAGTTCAACCCACACACAGGGTTTCATTGTGTTGAATGAAGAAGCGAGGGGAAACAGGAAACAAAAAATGTAAAATCCATCTGCATGGTGCACGAGTGTTGGCTTTTCCTGCGCCCTTAAGGGCCTGTCCCACTTTGGCGACATTTGCGCGTCATTTACGATACATCATTTATGCGTCACAATGCACGAGCGCACGTGATGCGCGCATGGCGCGTGGTGGCGTAGGCAGTGATGGGCGGTCGTGCGCGACACCCCAGAATTTGGTGATTCACAAAATCTTTACGTGCCACCTGCATGACGTGCAAATGACTCCCAAGTGGGACAGGCCCTTTAGGGTAACGTCTCTCTGTATGACCTTTAAATAACAGATAATATTGGTGAGTTCTCTGGTCACTGCCTTCTAATTTTGTTCCCCGTCCTTCTTTGCAGCAAGTCGCAACTCAGCTTATAATTACAATGGTATCAGCTGCCCTTTAATTCTCTTATTCTATGTGGTGTTAGAAAGAGGGAAGGAAATACGTGCATCAATATTGTACCTCTCATTTCAAGCCACTTTCGTGATATCGGAAAGCTCTTTGAGGTCAATTAATCACTGTTGAAACAGGGGTAGTCGGGTGGGATAGAGGGAAACATAGTCAAGATGTGTTTTATTGTCATTTGTCCCAGATGGAACAATTAAATTATTACTTGAAACAGCACAACAGAATATGTAAACATCATTCATCATCGCTGAAAACATTAGCGACGCAGTGGTGCTGGTTTCTAACGGGAACGGTGACGGACGCACCACACATCTCCGTCCTCCAGTTCCTGCAGACCTCCGCCGCTGGAAGTACAGGATTTTGGTGTGTGTGTGTGTGCTTTGTCATCATTCCTTACAATGCCATGTACGACAGTGATCGCAACTTCTACTGAAGTGCGGATGGTCGTCGACTCGCTAGGAGCTCGTCCGCCCTTTGACAGGTCTTGTGTTTGGTCATGCTGGGTCCTCTCCTCGCCTGGTGGTGAATCTGTGGGGTTCTTTGCCACAGAAGGCTGTGGAGGCCAAGTTAATGGATATTTTTAAGGCAGAGAAGAAATATTCTTGATTAGTGCGGGTGTCAGAGGCTATGGGGAGAAGGGGAGAGATTGGGATTAGGAGGGAGAGATAGATCAGCCATGATTGAATGGTGGAGTAGATTTGATGGGCCAGATGGCTTGGTTCTACACCTTTCACATATGACCTTAGTGTGCTAAGCGTATAGGAAGGAATCGCAGGACCCAGTCTGAAGAAGGGTCTCGAACCGCAACGTCACCTATTCCATTTCTCCAGAGATGCTGCCTGACCCAGCTGAGTTACTCTAGCATTTCGCATCTATCTACAGTGTGTTAATAAAGTTCTGGCATTGTAATGCATCAGTTCCAGAGACTCAGCTTTTAGCACAGGTCTCCTTCGAAAACGAGGGGGAATTTTCTTCCCTGTAGGGATGGCCAGAGCTAATCCTTCATTCATCAGCCGTGGGCCAGATTATCTGGTCATTACCCCATCACTGCCCGCTAGAAACCTGCTGGACATAGATTTGGCTGGTGCATCACCCACATTCTACAGGGAGATATGGGAGAGGGTGAGAGGAGAGAGAGGGAGAGAGGGGGGGGGGAGAGAGAGAGAGAGAGGGAGAGAAGAGAGGGAGTGAAGGAGGGAGAGAGAGAGAGAGAGTGAGAGAGAGAGAGAGGGAAAGAAAGTGAGAGGGAAAGAGAGAGAGAGAGGGAAAGAGAGAGAGAGAGAGAGCAAGAATGTGGGAGTGAAGGAGGGAGAGTGAGTGAGAGAAGGAAAGAAAGTGAGAGGAAAAGAGAGAGAGAGAGGGAAATAAAGTGAGAGGGAAAGAGAGGGAACATGCGGTGTTCACGGGGACTTTGGAGGTATTCCGTGGGCGCTGGTCACCGCGTGGGGTTGAGAGTATTGTGAATAATGATTGTAATGTTGTACTATAATGACACGATATAATGTAAGTTCGTTTTGTGTATGACTTGATCTGTTGTATTATTTGATGTGTTGAATAAAGTCTTTGAAAAAAGAAAAAAAAAAGAGGGAAGAGAGAGAGTGAGAGAGAGAGAGAGAGACACATGCACGCATACATACATGCACACACATAAAACAAACAAACAATAATAGTGCAAAATGACAAAACCAATGTCCCGAAGTCCATGTAATTCAGAGCTTATTTGAGGTTGTAGTGTTTAATAGCCTGATGGCTGTGGGGCGGTTCCTGAACCTGGACGTTACAATTTTCAGGCCCCTATATCTTCTTCCCATATCATCAAAGATAAGTTATGGGGAGGCAATAAAATAAAAGGAGTCTTTAGGAATCTCTAGTCATTGAGAGATGGCGGGTGTTCACATTAATCTCTCCAATTTTCCGGCCTTGCAGGCTGACCTTTGGGTGTCCGGCCCAAACCTCCCTCTCTCTATTTGGGCAAAGATAAACCAATTAGCCGTTAACTCCTCTGCACACCGAGGCATTCGGGGAGGTTGCCTCCCTCGACAGTCAGGGAACCATGTAATAATCTGTCAGGTTTACTAGACAACGTCGGACATTGC
Source organism: Leucoraja erinaceus (assembly GCF_028641065.1). Classification (NCBI taxonomy): domain Eukaryota; kingdom Metazoa; phylum Chordata; class Chondrichthyes; order Rajiformes; family Rajidae; genus Leucoraja; species Leucoraja erinaceus. Next base: position 9,034,771 of record NC_073384.1, on the reverse strand, counting down.
GCATTGACTCCGAGGAGGTCAGCGCTCGGTGATTTATTGGCTTTCATTCATTAAGGCTGATAGAAAACCGATATGCTTGAAGGTGCAGGACGCAAGAAGCACTCAGCATCGCGGGGTGGAGAACGACGTGGGTCGTGTTATCTCGTTAGGAAGCCTACACGCTGACCTTGCCGCCTTGTAACTCATTGTGTTCAAGTCTGTAACTTGAAGCTGAAATAAATACGAGAAAATGGGATATAAATTAACTGCACTGTTCATTCCAATTCCAATGCAGTTGAAGAATTTCCAGAATTTTAGTTTAGTTTAGTTTAGAGATACAGCACGGAAACAGGCCCTTCGGCCCACCGAGTCCGTGCTGACCAGCGACCCCCCGCACGTTAACACTATCCTACACGCACTAAGGTCAACCTTTAATTTATACCAAGCCGATTAAGGGTTTCAGGCCCGAAACGTTGCCTATCTCCTTCGCTCCATAGATGCTGCTGCACCCGCTGAGTTTCTCCAGCATTTTTGTGTACCTTCGATTAACCTACAAACCTGTACGTCTCTGTGGATTGCGGGAGGAAACCGGAGCTCCCGGAGAAAACCCACATGGTCACGGGGAGAACATTCAATCTTCGTACAGACAGCACCCGTAGTCAGGATCGAACCTGGGTCTCCGGCGCTGCAAGCGCTGTAAGGCAGCAACTAAGTGTTTCCCCGATGCTTTATATGTTAGTTATCCTCTGCATGTTAATTCAGGTATACCTCCAAACATTGCATAATGCACACCAAAATTGTACAAATGTGTGTGACTCAAAATCTATAAAATGCAAGACAGACACAAAATGCTGGAGACCCTGGTTCGATCCCGACTACGGGCGCTATCTGTACGGAGTTTGCACATTCTCCCTGTGACCGTGTGGGTTTTCTTCGGGAGCTCTGGTTTCCTCCCGCATTCCAAAGACGTACATAATAATAATAATAATAATAATTTTATTTATAGAGCACTTTAAAATCAATCATAGCTGCAACAAAGTGCTGTACATCACTAATCATTGACAAAAAAGTTAATACACACCAAAAATAACAATCAAAAGAAATAGTAGGAAAAGACATGGAAAATAAAGAAACATCAAAAATACCAAATACAGAAGCAAAGTCTCAGGCATGGTCAAAAGCCAGGGAGTACAAATGTGTTTTAACACTGGATTTGAAGATGGACAGTGAGGGGGCCTGTCTGATGTGCAACGGCAGGGTGTTCCAGAGTGCCGGAGCAGCAACAGAGAAGGCTCTATCCCCTCTGAGCCTCCGACTAGACCTCGGTACCTCCAGGAGCAGCTGACCAGCTGACCTGAGGGACCAGGCAGGAGCGTATGGGTGGAGCAGCTCAGAGAGGTAAGGCGGAGCGAGCCCATTCAGAGATTTAAAAACAAATAACAGTATCTTAAAATGAACTCGAAAGTGCACCGGGAGCCAGTGGAGGGAGGCCAGAATTGAACATAGACCATAGAACTTTGAAAATAGGTGCAGGAGTAGGCTATTCGGCCCTTCGAGCCTGCACCGCCATTCAATATGATCATGGCTGATCATCCGACTCCTGTACCTACCTTCTCTCCATACCCCCTGATCCCTTTAGCCACAAGGGCCGCATCTAACTCCCTCTTTTGTAGGTTTGTAGGTTAATTGGCTTTGGTAAAAATTGTAAATTGTCCTTATTGCGTGTAGGATAGTGTTAGTGTGCGGGGGCCGCTGGTCGGCGCGGACTCGGTGGGCAGAAGGGCCTGTTTCCACGCTGTATCTCTAAACTGAACTAAAAAGTATTTCTGGGAGAAAGTCTATCAACTGGTTGTAGTTTCTTATGCAATGGAAAAAGTTATGAAACCCAGTTTAAAAATATTGCTCTGCAGATTTGGCAGCAGAAGGTTACTGTAGCGCAAGCCAACTTGTACGAAAGTCACCTGTGCCTGACTTTTTAATTTAATGCCATAGTCTTCAACTTGAAAGTAGTGAAGAAGTCATTCCCTTTTGCAGAATTCCCACGCGTTGTACAGCACATATCCGCCTTTGCCTTGGAAATACCCTGCCATCTGCTGGAGATACTTGTTTCACTGTGCTCACCTTTAGTAATTACATAATTTCCGCTCTTTGATTGAATGTTGCTCTGATCTTTGCCGAAGATTACTGGACATTTTTCTTCCCTCTGCGTGAATCTCGGTTTCTATCGTACACCGATACACTGATTAAGTTATGAGATACAAGGGTTGGTGGGTTGGTGCAGCGGTAGAGTAGCTGCCTTACAGAGCCAGAGACACGGGGTTCGATCCTGACTACAGGTGCTGTCGGTACAGAGTTTGTACCTGCTCCCTGTGATCTGCATGGGTTTTCTCCAGGAGCTCCGGTTACTTCCCAAATTCCAAAGTTTGTAGGTTAATTGGATTGTAAATTGTGCCTAGTGTGTAGGATAGTGCTAGTGTACGGGGTGATCGCTGGTTGGCGCAGACTCGGTGGACCAAAGAGCCGGATTCAACGCTGTATCTCTGACATCTAAAGTCAAATACACACATATATAAGCAAGAACTGTTTGTCCTTTCCAGTAGACGTACATGTTTCTCTTAAAAAAATACACAAAATAACTCTGCAGGTCAGGCAGCATCTCTGGAAACAAGGATGTTTTGGGCTGGGACCCTTCTTCAGACCTATCCGAAATGTCACGTATCCATGTTCCCTAGAGATGATCCCTGATCCGCTGACTTACTCCAGCACTTTGTGCTTTGTTGGTAACCAGCATCTGCGGTTCCTTGGGTCTACAAGGGCCTAGTGATCTTTTTGCTTCATCATCCAGCAATACCCTCCAGTTTTAACTCCACATTCAGTTCAGTCTATGTGTAGCCTTGTTGCTATCTAATGCTGCACCTGCTCTTTCTTCTATGTTCATTAAACCATAAGAGATAGGAGCAGAATTTGGCCATTCTGCCCATCGAGTCCGCTACGCCATTGGATCATGGCTGATCTATTTTTCCCTCTCGACCCCATTCTCCTGCCTTCTCCCCATCACCCCTGACACCCGTACTAATCAAGAATCTATCAATCTCCGCTTTAAAAATACCCAATGTCTTGGCCTCCACAGCCATCCATGACAATTAATTCCACAGATTCACCGGCCTTCTGGCTAAAGAAATTGCTCCTCATCTCCATTCATTATTGATGTGTGAACGGGTGAACATCTGGGAAGATCGGCGGGGAGGCTGGCTGGACCATGGTACCTTCCTCAACTTTGGTGCCACTGTGGGGTTATGTTGTGGCATGGACTTCTGCATTTGTGCTTTTAAAAAAAATATGTTTCATTTATTTATTATATATTTTTATGTTACTTGATTGTAAGGAAAATCCATTTTGTTGTCACTTATGAGATAATGACAATAAATTGAATACAATCCAGTACAATCCAACAATGTGAATAATGCATAAAGTCTAGAAATGATTCTGCAGTTAAAAAGGCCAGTGAGAACTGGCACAACATGAGTTATAACCATATAACCATATAACAATTACAGCACGGAAACAGGCCATCTCGGCCCTACAAGTCCATGCCGAACAAATTTTTTCCCCTTAGTCCCACCTGCCTGCATTCGTACCATAACCCTCCATTCCCTTCTCATCCATATGCCTATCCAATTTATTTTTAAATGATACTAATGAACCTGCCTCCACCACTTCCACTGGGAGCTCATTCCACACCGCCACCACTCTCTGCGTAAGAAGTTCCCCCTCATATTACCCCTAAACTTCTGTCCCTTAATTCTGAAGTCATGTCCTCTTGTTTGAATCTTCCCTATTCTCAAAGGGAAAAGCTTGTCCACATCAACTCTGTCTATCCCTCTCATCATTTTAAAGACCTCTATCAGGCCTTTGAGAATAGGGAAGATTCAAACAAGAGGACATGACTTCAGAATTAAGGGACAGAAGTTTACCCAACTTGGGTAGCACCCAAGGTCAGGATCGAACCTGGGTCTCTGGCGCTGTGAGGCAGCAACTCTACCGCTGCGCCACCGTGCCTCCATAGCCGCTAGTACATTTTATTTTCAGATCCACCGAAATTATCTTGATCAGTTCAACCTGTAAAGGTCAATATCAATAAGTAATATTTGAATTTGTTCTGCAGAATCCCATATTTCTTAATTACCGTATTCTCTATATATCAATGTATTCTCGATTGTTTCAAAGCAATCTCTAAGAGAGGAGAATTAATAAGAACATTCATTTTTAACTTTTTCATTGATCTTCATTCCCTTTGATCTCTCAGTTTTCACACCATAGCCTGCCATATCTCTATATCTCCCTCTCCCTGACTCTGAAGAAGGTTCACGACCCAAAGCGTCACCCATTCCTTCTATCCAGAGATGCTGCCTGTCCCGCTAAGTTACTCCAGTATTTTGTGTCTATTTTCTATACTTAGACTTGTGTTGGTCAAATAAACTCCAGATTATAATTATCATTGCATTTTTAAGGAAGGCATTTTATAATTTGGTTGAGGGCAAAATTTTGGAGATCTTTCAGTAAAATACTTTTGAGTGTGTTATATAATTACCATGCAACTCTTATTATATAGCTTATTTATACTGCCACGAATAATCGGAATGCAATCATTTATTTCAACTTATTTTTGCCGTCATTTTAGTGAGAACTATTTCAAGAGGCTTTGATTTTCTCAAAAATCTCATCACTGTGTTTAGCTCCTATTTATAAAGATAAGGGTGGCACAGTGGCGCAGTGCTAGAGTTGCTGCCTCCCAGCGTCAGAGACCCAGATTCGATCCTGACTATGGGAGTTGTCTGTACGGATTTATACATTCTCCCCGTGACCTGCGTGGATTTTCTCCGAGATCTTCGATTTCCTCCCACAATCCAAAGACGTACGGGTTTGTAAGTTAAGGGCCTGTCCCACTGTACGAGCCAATCCAAGAGTTCTCCCGAGCTTCCCCTGATTCGAACTCGGAGAATTACAGTAATAGCCGCTCGTAGGTACTCGGGGCTCTCGTGGAGATTTTTCATGTTGAAAAATCTTCACGAGTCTTCACAAGCTTACCGCGTTTCCCGAGTACCTGCCGTTAGCGTTACGAGCCGCTAAGAGACGTCCCGAGCTCCGACGTACCCGCTACGTACATTCTACGTACGTACCGCAAGTTTGATTTTTTTTTTTAAACTCGGGAGAGCTCTTTAATTAGCTCGTACAATGAGAGTCCCTTTAATTGGCTTGGTATCAATGTTAAAAAATTGTCTCTAGTGTGTGTAGCATAATGTTGAAGTGCATGGATCTGCGGCTGGTGTGGACTCGGTGGGCCAAATGGCCTGTTCTAACGCTGTAGCTCTAAAACTAAAAAACTTCTTTTTTTGGGGGCACTAAAGATAACTTTAGCAAAGGAGTTGATGAAATATACTTCAAACTGTTATCAATTTGACTTGCGATTACTGGTCATCTACATACTGACTCCAGCTGAGAAGCAGAAGATAAATATAAAATGCTGGAGTAACTCAGCGGGACAGGCAGCACCTCTGGAGAGAAGGAATGGGTGGCGTTGCGGGTCGGGACAGTTTTTTAAACTATCAACACTCTCCTCTGCCTAACAGAGCTGGTTCTTATTATTAACAACGTCTCCATCGACCTCTCCCACTTTCCCCAAATCCTATGCCTGCCTCTTTGTAAGGAACGTTGAGCAATTACTGGCACTATCCCCGAACTCTAACTCTGCTACATTGACGACTGCATCGGTGCCACCTCCTGCACCCCTGCAGAACTCACGGACTTCGGTAACTTCCATACTAATTTCCATCCTGCACTCAAATTCACTTGGACCATCTCCGACATCTTCCCACCGTTTCTTGATCTCACAGGAGATAGACTATCGACTGACATCTATTATAAACTATTATGTCTGAAGAAGGGTTTCGGCCCGAAACGTCACCTATTTCCTTCGCTCCATAGATGCTGCTGCACCTGCTGAGTTTCTCCAGCATTTTTGTGTACCTAAGATTGTTAAATGGTTTGGACACGCTAGAGGCAGGAAACATGTTCCCGATGTTGGGGGAGTCCAGAACCAGGGGCCACAGATTAAGAATAAGGGGCAAGCCATTCAGAATGGAGATGAGGAAACATTTTTTCAGTGCAGTTTAATTTAGTTTAGTTTCGAGATACAGCGCGAAAACAGGCCCTTCGGCCCACCGAGTCCGCGCCGACCAGCGATCCCCGCACACTAACATTACCTTACACACACTAGGGACAATTTACAAACTATACCAAGCCAATTACTTACAACAAAAACTTGCAAAATTCTTAAGGGGTTGGACAGGCTAGATGCAGGAAGATTGCTCCCGATGTTGGGGAAGTCCAGGACAAGGGGTCACAGCCTAAGGATAAGGGGGAAATCCTTTAAAACCGAGCATTTTTGTGTACCTTCGATCTTCCAGCATCTGCAGTTCCTTCTTGAACACATCTATTATAAACCTACTGACTCCCACAGCTATCTATTTAATACTACACTTCTTCCCACCCTAAAATGTGAATCCTCCACCTGAGAAGTCCATGTTTACACACGCTACACTCTCGCCCAAATCCAAAGCTATTTTACTTCAACCAGCGAAAATCTCCACAAAGTGACCAAATATTCCATGTTTGAGGCTGTGTCAGCTTAAGTGAATCCCTATTTACAAGATTTCTGGTTAAGTGGTCAGAACTACACATTGTTTTAAAGATGAGAACAGGTCTGATTGTGGTATCACCAGCTTACATTTATTCTCATTGTTTTACTTTACATTGCTATCACGAGCAAATAAAGATAACAAGGAAACAAAAAAGCAAATAGTTCTTCTACAATAGTTTTATATCAGCATACACTGATAAGTAATTTGGTTAAGCCTTTTAACCAACAATGGACACATGAGCACCATGTACCACAAATCTTTCTGCTCTTAGATAGAGCATATAGTGTAGTTTAGTTTAGTTTGGTTTTGAGGTACAGTGCGGAAACAGGCCCTTCGGCCTACCAAGTACCAAGACCAGTGACCCCTGAATATTAACACTATCCTACATTTTATGCCAAGCCAATGAACCTACAAATCTGTACATCTTTGGAGTGTGGGAGAAAACCGAAGATCTCGGAGCAATCCCCCGCAGGTCACGGGGAGAACGTACAAACTCCATACAGACAGCACCCGTAATCGGGATTGAACCCGGGTCTCCGGTGCTAAAAGCGCGGTAAGGCAGCAACTCTACCACTGCGCCACTGTGCCACCCGCTGCAATTGAAGGCTAGAGATTTGTAGTAGATTAGGAACTAACAGTTTTGCCACTAGTACTTTAAATAAAATGCCAATGTTCTCTTGCAGTCCTCTTGCAGTAATGCTGCTCTGTTGCTGAGATATAACTTATCCAACTTATCAGGATGCACCACAGCTTGGTTTGGGATCCAAGCTCCATCCAAGACCGCAAGAAATTGCAGAGAATTGTGGACGTAGCCCAGACCATCACACAAACCAAACTCCCTTCCATTGACTCCATTTACACCTCATGCAGTCCTTGATTATACTGGAGGCCTTGCCGAGGCAGCGTGAGATGTAAATTGAGTCAATGGGCTCCATTTACCCTCTCCCATCAGGCAAAAGGTATAGAAGTGTGAAAACGCAAGTGTGAAATCTCCAAATTCAGGCACAGTTTCTTCCCAGCTGTTACCGGGCAACTGAACCATCCTACCACAACTAGAGAGCAATCCTGACCTATCATCTACATCATTGGAGGCTCTTGGACTATCGTTGATCAAACTTTACTGGGCTTTATCTTACAATGAACATTATTTATGTTATTCCCTAATAGGACTAAACCCTACCAAGTGACAGGTGGAGAGGTGTTTAAGGATAAAGGGGAAATCTTTTAGGACCGAGATGAGAAAAACATTTTTCACACAGAGAGTGGTGAATCTGTGGAATTCTCTGCCACAGAAGGTAGTTGAGGCCACAGTTCATTGGCTATATTTAAGAGGGAGTTAGATGCGGCCCTTGTGGCTAAAGGGATCAGGGGGTATGGGGAGAATGCAGGGATGGGATACTCAGTTGGATGATCAGCCATGATCATATTGAATGGCGGTGCAGGCTCGAAGGGCCAAATGGCCTACTCCTGCACCTATTTTCTATGTTTCTATGTTTCTATGTTTCTATAAGAGAGAATACAGAGCGAGAGAATAGAGAACTCAGAAATGACAACACATTTTACAAAAAAAACATTTTGGGGGCAGATACGACAGTGCAGCATTGGTGGCTTTTATATAGGCACATGGATATGTGGGGGATGTAGAGATGTGGATCGTGCGTAGCTAAAGGAGACTAATTTTAGTTCCCCCCTACCCCCACAAGCAATCTGAAGAAGAGTCTCGTCCTGAAACATCACTTAACTATCTTCTCCAGAGATGCTACTTGACTCGCTGAGTTACTTCAGCATTTTGCGTCCATCTTTAGTTTAGTTTAGTTTGGTTTATTGTCACGTGTACCGAGGTACAGTGAAAAGCTTTTGTTGTGTGCTAACCAGTCAGCGGAAAGACACAGTGCAGAGATACATGATCAGGGGACCAGCGACCCCGCACACTAACATTATCCTGCACATTTTGCAATTTTACCAAAGCCAATTAGCCTACAAACCTGTACGTCTTTGGAGCGTGGGAGGAAACAGGAGCACCCGGGGAAAACCCAACCAGGTCACGGTGAGAACGTACAAACTCCATTACAGACAGCACCCGCTTCACAAGGTTAATTTCCGGGATGGCGGGGCTGTCATATGTTGATAGAATGGAGCGGCTGGGCTTGTATACACTGGAATTTTGAAGGAAGAGAGTGGATCTTATTGAAAGTATAAGGTTATATACTTTATATTATATAAGGTCACAGTTTAAGGATAAAGGGGAAATCTTTTAGGACCGAGATGAGGAAAACTTTTTTCACACAGAGAGTGGTGAATCTCTGGAATTCTCTGCCGCAGAAGGTAGTTGAGGCCAGTTCATTGGCTATATTTAAGAGGAGTTAGATGTGGCCCTTAAAGGGATCAGGGGGTATGGAGAGAAGGCAGGAACAGGATACTGAGTTGGATGATCAGCCATGATCATATTGAATGGCGGTGCAGGCTCGAAGGGCCGAATGGCCTACTCCTGCACCTATTTTCTATGTTTCTATTACTAAGGGTTTGGACATGCTGGAGGCAGGAAACATGTTCCCGATGTTGGGGGAGTCCAGAACCAGGGACCACAGTTTAAGAATAAGGGGTAAGCCATCTAGAACGGAGATGAGGAAACACTTTTTCACACCGAGAGTTGTGATTCTGTGGAATTCTCTGCCTCGGAGGGCGGTGGAGGCCCGTTCTCTGGATGCTTTCAAGAGAGAGTTAGATAGAGCTCTTAAATATAGCGGAGTCAGAGGATATGGGAAGAAGGCAGGAACGGGGTACTGATTGTGGATGATCAGCCATGATCACATTGAATGGCGGTGCTGGCTTGAAGGGCCGAATGGCCTACTCCTGCACCTATTGTCTGTAGTCTATTGTACTGTACACTGACAATGACAATTAAAATTGAATCTGAATCTGAATCTGAATCTGAATCTGAATCTATTGTCTATTGGTCAGGATCAAACCCAATTCTCTGGCGCTGTGAGGCAGCAACTCAACCACTGCGCCACCTTGCCGCCCCATCACGATACATAATAATGGGTTTAACTGCACTCGCATGTTCCTGAAGATTGGATTTCCAAACTGGTGAAAATAGCTTTCTGAAGGTTCAGTTTTCCTAAAAATCTTGAAATCCCTTTTAAAGCTGCACTCATCCTACGAAATTCTGGGAAATAAGACCCAGGTTCGTACACTGGCCCCTCATAATTTAACTCTTGCAGTCCCAGTGTCATTTTTGTGTAATTCTACACTGCATTCCCTTTGAAGGCAATATATCTTTCTTGAGGTGTAATGACCAGAGCTGCACACAACACACCAGCTGTGGGCTAACCAGGGCTTTATGTAACAGCCACATCATTTCTAACCTCTTACATTCTGGTCACTGGATATAAAGGTCAGCATATTATTAGCCTATTTTCAATTAGTTCTTGTACCTGTCCATGACATTTTAAAGATCTGTGGGCAAGGGCCCCTCGCTCTCTATGGATTTCCACAGCTTCTAGTTTTTCAGTTTAAAATCAACCTGATCTATCTTTCTCCGAACCAAAGTGGACGACTTTACATTTGATTGCAATGCAAATTATTCGCTGCAGTTTTTCTTTTAGACTTTGGACTTCGGAGACACATTGCAGAAACAGGCCCATCTGGCCCACCGAGTCCGCACCGACCATCAGTCTCACCTCCACACCAGTCCAATATTATCTCACTGTTCCTACATGCTGGGGGAAATTTATGGAAGCCAATTACGCTACAAACCTGTACGGCTTTGGAATGTGGGAGGAAACCGGAGCATACCATCTCCACACGGACTGCATCTGACATCTGTATCCAACCCGGGTTCTGGTGCTGTGAGGCAAGTGTACGAGACCCGCTAATGGGCCTGTCCCACTTAGGCAACCTTTTTATGCAACTGCAGAAGACTTTGCGGTTTCTTCCTGCATTAACTTTAAACAGTCTTGTGTCATTTCAATTCCGTAAAAACAGTACAGCACAGGAACAGGCCCTTCAGCCCACAAAGTCCGTTTTGGACATGATCTCAAGTTAAACTGACTTCTTCTAGCTTGCACGTGATCCTGCCCTTTCAATTCTTTCTTAAAATTGTTTGTACGGCATAAAACTGCGCGTCATGGTCTTTTTGTTAAATTCACGAAAGAACATCCCAGGTGTGAAGAACGTTGAGAATTAACAGTGGGACATGTTTTACCAATTCGCGGCACAGTATTTAAAATAGCTCGAAAAATAAAACCGAAAAGAAGGCGGCTTAATTTGGTCCTTATTAAAAATAATCAAGTGCAGATTCTTGCAGTGGTACATTCTGGTCCAAAACAGTGCTTGTAAGCTCAGCTACAGATCCAAGGCCAGCTTTAACTTTATTTGCCAACTGGGAGTTAGGAACATTCAGTTAGCAGCCCATTTAACACACAACCCAATTTTCCTTTCCATTAACCACTGCTTCTAGTGGGAACCGTTGCAAAAGGCTTCCTGGAGTTTGGCCATCTCCACAATGAGCACAAAGAGATTTAGGGCATGCAGTCACAGATGGTTCAACACAGTTCAATGGTATTTTTATTGTTATATGTCCCGAGGTACTTGTGCGATACTTTCATAGTGCATAAAATTCAGTTTAGTTTAGTTTAGTTTAGTTTGGTTCAGTTTAGTTTAATTTGAGGAATAGATAGGGTAGATGCACAGAACCTCTTGCCCAGAGACATAGGTTTAAGGTGAAGGGGAAAAGATTTAATCAGAATTTGAGGGGTGACTTTTTCAAGCAAAGGGTGGTGGGTGTATCGAACGAGCTGCCAGAGGAGGTAGTCGAGGCTGGGACTATCGCAACGTTTAAGAAACATTTAAACAGGTACATGGATAGGACAGGTTTAGAGTGATATGGGCCAAATGCAGGTAGGTGGGACTACTGTAGACGGGGCATGTTGGCCGGTGTGGGCAAGTTGGGCCGGAGGGCCTGTTTACACACTGTATCACTCTATGACTATTTAGTTTAGTTTATTGCCCATGTACCGAGATACATTGAAAAGCTTTTGTTGCATGCTAACCAGTCAGCGGAAAGACAATACATGATTACAATCGAGCCTTCCACAGTGGACAGATACACGATAAGGGGGATAACATTCAGATTCAGATTCAGATTCAATTTTAATTGTCATTGTCAGTGTACAGTGAATACATGAATACCATTTAGTGGAAGGGAAAGCTAGTAAAATCCAATCAAACATAGAAACATAGAAACATAGAAATTAGGTGCAGGAGTAGGCCATTCGGCCCTTCGAGCCAGCCATTCAATATGATCATGGCTGATCATCCAACTCAGTATCCTGTACCTGCCTTCTCTCCATACCCCCTGATCCCCTTAGCCACAAGGGCCACATCTAACTCCCTCTTAAATATAGCCAATGAACTGGCCTCAACTACCCTCTGTGGCAGAGAGTTCCAGAGATTCACCACTCTCTGTGTGAAAAAAAAGTTCTTCTCATCTCGGTTTTAAAGGATTTCCCCCTTATCCTTAAGCTGTGACCCCTTGTCCTGGACTTCCCTAACATCGGGAACAATCTTCCTGCATCTAGCCTGTCCAACCCCTTAAGAATTTTGTAAGTTTCTATAAGATCCCCTCTCAATCTCCTAAATTCTAGAGAGTATAAACCAAGTCTATCCAGTCTTTCTTCATAAGACAGTCCTGACATCCCAGGAATCAGTCTGGTGAACCTTCTCTGCACCCCCTCTATGGCAATAATGTCCTTCCTCAGATTTGGAGACCAAAACTGTACGCAATACTCCAGGTGTGGTCTCACCAAGACCCTGTACAACTGCAGTAGAACCTCCCTGCTCCTATACTCAAATCCTTTTGCAATGAAAGCTAACATACCATTCGCATCAAAGATAATCAAAGGGTGTCTAATGAGGTTGATACTAGTTCAGCACTGCTCTATAGTTGTGGTAGGATGGTTCCTGATAACAGCTGGGAAGAAACTGTCCCTGAATCTGGAGGTGTGAGTTTTCACCTTGGGAGAGGTGAGAGGGTAGAGGAGGGAGTGAGTGGCCAGGGGTGCGACTCGTCCTTGATTATGCCGCTGGCCTTGCCGAGGCAGCGCGAGGTATAATTGGAGTCAATGGAAGGGTGGTTGCTTTGTGTGATGGTCTGGTCTGCGTCCACAATTCATGGATGAAACTGATAAAAAGTAAAATCCTACTAGACATGAAACACAATCTTACCTACAATCTACAAGAGTGTAAGGCAGTAGAATTACACTGAGGCAGTGGACAAGACTCGCTAATGCCCCTGTCCCACTTAGGAAACCTGAACGGAAACCTGAACGGAAACCTGGAGACCCAAGGTTTCCATGCGGTTCCCGGAGGTTGCAGGTGGTTGCCGGATGTTGCAGGTAGTGGAAGCAAGTAGGGAGACTGACAAAAACCTCCGGGAACCGCACAGAAACCTTGAGTGGGGCGCAAAGTCTCCAGAGGTTTCCGTTCAGGTTCCTAAGTGGGACAGGGGCATAAGTTTGCAACACCAATTTCTATAATTAAAGTTCTGTGTGACTCTTTGACTGTACCACTCATCACAATTGTTCCATCGTATCTACTATGTCAGCAGAAGGAACCTCAGCAAGTTCAAGTTACATTTATTGTCACATGCGCCAATTGGTAGAGTGAGATTTGAGTTGCCATACGGCCATATGAATAAAAAGAACACAACACACGATGGAATTTATACCTGAGATTTTGAAGATGGTAAATGTCGGTATGGCTGTGGCTAACCTTTTGATGTCACTTAAATCGGGCGGGCAGCACGGTGGCGCAGCGGTAGAGCTATTGCTTACAGCGCCAGAGAGCTGGGTTCGATCCTGACTACGGGTGCTTGTCTGTAGGGAGTTTGTACTTTCTTGAAGGGCCTGTTTCCACGCTGTATCCCTAAACTAAACTAAACTGCACTAACAGCAGGGAGGCTGGGACTGAGGAAGTGGGCAGCCGCTTAGTTGTGTGACTTCACCACTGGCATGAATATGCCTTATTGGTACATTGGCCATCATAACCGACGATTATACTCCACCACTCCTATGACCCCATGGGGAGTCCAGCACCAGAGGGTACAGCCTCAGAATAAATTAAGATGAATTAAGAATAAATTAAAAAAAGATGAGAAGGAATTCCTTCAGTCAGAGTGTGGTGAATCTTAAAGGGTTGGACAGGCTAGATGCAGGAAGATTATTCCCGATGTTGGGTAAGTCCAGAACTAGGGGTCACAGGTTAAGGATAAGAGGGAAGTCTTTTAGGACCGACATGAGTAAATCATTTATTACACAGAGAGTGGTGAATCTGTGGAATTCTCTGCCACAGAAGGTAGTTGAGGCCAGTTCATTGGCTATATTTAAGAGGGAGTTAGATGTGGCTCTTGTGGCTAAAGGGATCAGGGGGTACGGAGAGAAGGCAGGTACAGGATACTGAGTTGGATGATCAGCCATGATCATATCGAATGGCGGTGCAGGCTCGAAGGGCCGAATGGCCTCTACTCCTGCACCTATTTTCTATGTGTCTATGGTTCTATGTATCTGTGGAATTCATTGCCACAGACGGCAAGTCAATGGACATCAATTGATAGCACTGTCATTCCATTGTGGCTGACCTATTTTTTCCTCTCGGCACCATTCTCCTGCCTTCTCCCCATAACCTTTGATGCCCTTACTGATCAAGAACCTACACTTTTAAAAATACCCAATGACGTGGCCTCCGCAGTCGCCTGTGGCAATGAATACCACAGATTCACCACCCTCTGACGAAAGAAGCTACACAGCTAAAGGTCGTACAGCTCCATTAGTCATTGACTATTAAAAAATGTAGCTCTTATGCCAATGTATGCTCTCACAGTCAAGTATAACACAGTACCCACCCTAGTGGTCCTGCCAGTTCCACTGTTTACATCCATATATCCCTTCATTATCACCTCTTCCACAGCCAAGCATGGGCCATTGTGGGCTCCACCTTCCCTTGGTCATCGGTGCCGGCTCCAATGTGTTCCGAACCCTTTCATACCACTAGTCTTCTTACCTCAGCACCAGAGGCCCGGGATCGACCCTGACCACGGGTGCTGTCTGTATGGAGTTTGCACGTTCTCCCTGTGACCTGTGGTTTTCCTCGGGTTTTCTGGTTTCCTCCCACACTCCAAAGAAGTATAGGTTTGTAGGTTCATTGTCTTGGTATAATTGTAAATTGTCCCTCGTATGTGTAGGATAGTGTTAGTGTGTGTGTGTAGGATAGTTGGTCGGCGCGGACCTGATGGGTCTGTTTCCACACGGTAAACTCTCTAAACTAAACTAAACTAAACTAAACTAAACTATGGGTCTCGACCCAAGAGGTCACATTCTTTTTCTCCAGAGATGCTGCCTGACCCGCTGAGCATCCCTGGCATTTTGTGCCTACCTTCGGTGTAAACCAGCATCTGCGGTTCCTTCATACACAGTTAGGTGCTGATAAGGTCGCGTCCCCTCTTCCATTATTCCACGGTGCAGCCTCAAAGAAAGAGCTGTGTTTCCACAGTCATTGAAAGTAGGCATGCAGGTGCAGCAGGCAGTGAAGAAAGCAAATGGTATGTTAGCATTCATAGCAAAAGGATTTGAGTATAGGAGCAGGGAGGTTCTACTGCAGTTGTACAGGGTCTTGGTGAGACCACACCTGGAGTATTGCATACAGTTTTGGTCTCCTAACCTGTGGAAAGACATTCTTGCCATAGAGGGAATACAGACAAGGTTCACCTAGGATGTCAGGACTTTCATATGAAGAAAGACTGGATAGACTCGGCTTGTACACGCTAGAATTTGGAAGATTGAGGGGGGATCTTATAGAAACTTACAAAATTCTTAAGGGGTTGGACAGGCTAGATGCAGGAAGATTATTCCCGATGTTGGGGAAGTCCAAAACAAGGGGTCACAGTTTAAGGATAAGGGGGAAATCTTTTAGGACCGAGATGAGGAATACATTTTTCACACAGAGAGTGGTGAATCTGTGGAATTCTCCGCCACAGAAGGTAGTTGAGGCCAGTTCATTGGCTATATTTAAGAGGGAGTTAGATGTGGCCCTTGTGGCTAAAGGGATCAGGGGGTATGGAGAGAAGGCAGGTACAGGATACTGAGTTGGATGATCAACCAAGTCAAGTCAAGTCAAGTCAAGTCAAGTCAATTTTATTTGTCACATACACATACGAGATGTGCAGTGAAATGAAAGTGGCAATGCTCGCGGACTTTTGTGCAAAAGACAAACAACAAAACAACCAAACAAATTATAAACACAATCATAACACACATATTCTTTTACATAATAAATAATAGAAGGAAAAACGTTCTGTAGAGTTAGTCCCTGGTGAGGTAGGCGTTTACAGTCCGAATTGCCTGGGAAGAAACTCCTTCTCAACCTCTCCGTTCTCACTGCATGGCAACGGAGGCGTTTGCCTGACCGTAGCGGCTGGAACAGTCCATTGCAGGGATGGAAGAGGTCTCTCATGATTTTGTTTGCTCTGGAGTTGCACCTCCTGTTGTATAGTTCCTGCAGGGGGGTGGGTGAAGTTCCCATAGTGCGTTCGGCCGAACACACTACTCTCTGCACAGCCTTCTTGTCCTTGGCAGAGCAATTCCCGAACCAGATGGTAATGTTCCCGGACAAGATGCTTTCCACCGCCGCTGCGTAGAAGCACTGGAGGATCCTCGGAGACACTCTGAATTTCCTCAATTGCCTGAGGTGGTAAAGGCGCTGCCTTGCCTTACTCACCAGTGCTGAGGCGTGTGATGACCATGTCATATCCTCAGAGATGTGGACTCCCAGATATTTAAAACAGTTCACCCTATCCACAGGATCCCCATTTATCCTCAATGGAGTGTACGTCCTCAGATGATGTGGGCATATTGTGTGGATCATATTGTATGGCGGTGCAGGCTCGAAGGGCTGAATGGCCTACTCCTGCACCTATTTTCTATGTTTCTATGTTTCTATAAGGTCGCGTCCCCTCTTCCATTATTCCACGGCGCAGCCTCAAAGAAACAGCCGTGTTTGCTGCGGTGTTGAAGGTTTGCTCATCTTCTCCAACGAGCTGTCTCAAATTGAGATTATCGGCTACCGGTGAACTATGCTCGCTCCTGGACCCAGGTCACTTGGAATTGGGGCTGAGAATCACCAGACTCTTTGCAAATAGCTGGTAAACATATGCCTTCATTCATTAATACTGGCCAGACTTCATACCCAGCTGCTCGAGGTAAAAAGCCAGCGTGTAAACAATTGATCGGCATTTTATTTTTCCACCCTTCCATGCTGCACAAAAAGACCGATACAACATTTGAACCAGGCCAACCCTGCTATCTGGTTAGTTTGACTTCATAGTCAATCATTCAAATTCTGCCTGTGCGGCCAAAAATTCTTCCAGTGGTTAAAATGAACTCAGAGAACTTGGTAGCAACATTTATATGTCTTAAATAGACTATTACTTAATCACGGGCTGGCTTCTTGATTATTTTTACGCTAAGAGAAACGCTACTTCTTTCACCACGGATCGCATTAACCTTTGCTTTCCTCATTTAGAACGATCCTCGCTAATACTGCCTGCGTCAGAAAATATCTCACCTTTTGTCGTTCTTCCACAGTTAATGTGTTAGTGGCTCTGAACCTCTATTCTGCATTACATCAGACTTGATCTTCTGACCTTTCATTTTTACTCGTTTCGTGGCTTGCTCTTTGTTTAGTTTAGTTTGGAGATACAGCACGGAAAACAGGCCCTTTGGCCCACTGAGCCCACACCGACCAGCGATCCCCGCACATTATCACTATTCTACACACACTAGGGACAATTTTTACAATTACACCAATTATACCAAGCCAATTAACTTACAAACCTGTACGCTTGTACACTCTGGAATTTAGAAGGATGAGAGGATTTCTTATTGAAAAATATAAGATTATTTAGGGTTTGGACACGCTAGAGGCAGGAAACATGTTTCCGATGTTGGGGGAGTCCAGAACCAGGGGCCGCAGTTTACGAATAAGGGGTAAGCCATTTAGAACGGAGATGAGGAAACACTTTTTCACACATAGTTGTGAGTCTGTGGAATTCTCTGCCTCAGAGGGCGGTGGAGGCCGGTTCTCTGAATGCTTTCAAGAGAGAGCTAGATAAGGCTCTTAAAGATAGCGGAGTCAGGGGATATGGGTAGAAGGCAGGAACGGGGTACTGATTGTGGATGATCAGCCATGATCACATTGAATTGTGGTGCTGGCTGGAAGGGCCGAATGGCCTACTCCTCCACCGAAGTTCACGCAAAAACCTACGTGGTTACGGGGAGAACAAACTACGTATAGACAGCGCCCATAGTCAGGATCGAACCCGGGTCTCTGGCGCTGTGAGGCAGCAACTCTACCGCTGCGCCGGCAGTCTCCAGTATTCAAGTCTTCAAAGTATTTTTGCTTTTCTTTTCTTCTCTATCAATTATTTTAAGACTTGTGTCAGTAGACCATTTATTGATACATCTTATTATCTATGTTGAAAATAATGGGCGGGCCAGTTGCACAGTGCGCCAAAGACGCGGGTTCAGTCCTGACCTTGGGTACTGTCTGTGTGAAGTTTGCATGTTATCACTACGACCGTGTGGGTTTCCTCAGGGTGCTCCAGTTTCCTCCCACACCCCAAAGACCTGCGGGGCTGTAGGTTAATTGTTCGTTGTAAATTGTTCCCAATGTGTACGAAAAGTGAAATAACATGGACTGAGTGGGTCGAAGGGCCTGTTTCCATGCTGTACCTCTAAAACTAATCACCAGTGATCGAAACAACAGCAAAATTCCGTGGGGGATGGAAGGACATCTGAATGAAGTAAAGAAATTAAATCACAATATGCAAGAAATACTCTGTAGCTCAGACAGTATCCGTGAAAAGAGAAACAGGATTAACATTTCAGGTAAAAATACCCTTCAACGGAGCTGGGTAATTTATTTTCTGATTTTTACTTTGGGGCGTCACGGTGGCACCGCCGTAGAGTTCGTGCCTTACACAGCCAGAGACCCGGGCTCGATCCTGACCACGGGCGCTCTCTGTATGTACTTTGTACATTCTCCCCGTGAACTGCGTGGGTTTTCTCCGAGATCTTCAGTTTCATCCCACACTCCAAAGACGTACGGCTTTGTGGGTTAACTGGCTTGGTATCGTTGTAAATGTTCCCTAGTGTGTGTTGGATAGTGTTAAGGGCCTGTCCCAGTTGGCATCATTGACTGACGAATCAGGTCACCGAAAAATACGCGGCGTGGTGCGGCATAATGCGGCGTATGACTCGTGACGCGGCGTGATGGCGTATGACGTGCGCTATTTTTTTCAAGTGTCGCAACATTTTTTGTCGCCGCTGGATTTGAAATGTTCAAAATCCTTTAGCGACCCTGTTATGACTCCGGCAGTCGCCGAGAAAAATCGCAAAGTGGGACAGGCCCTTTAGGGTGCAGGGATCGCTGGTCGGTGCGGACAGGGTGGGCTCCGTATATCTCTAAACTACACTCAACTAAACTACTCAACAAAGGAAATGAAAAATCGTCCTCTTGGCATTCTCGCAGTCATTCGAGATTTTGGTCTCGCCGTTTGGGAATCGAGGCCAGGGAATGAGGCTTAGGAATCAGGAAGTCAGGAAAATAGGAAGCAAAATGTGTAAGTATGTGCAGTGGGATTCCTGGTTCCTTTACAGCACTAGCGAGACATGCTATTAACTGAACTGTTAATTTGATGATGAAGTTTCCTCCAACTGCCAGTGAGGTTTTTAAGTTGGACTAAGATCTAAATGGTGCAATGAGTGCCAATAAGTTGTAAAAAAAATCTTCCACAGTTAGAAACAGAATTATTTTTCTTATGATACATTTTCTAATGACCTCGCTTTTTAATTCGATTTTGTCCCATCTTACTGTCATGCATTGCCACTACCATGTTTCATTACTTATGTAAGCAAATAGCGTCAAGAACAGAACACTCTGTGAAATTCCTTCTTAGTCCCAAAGGCAATTAAGTGTAAAATCATGGGACAGAAATCCAGAATTATTTCCTCTGATGTGTCGCGTGTTCATATATCTATTGTTGGAACAAAAAATGGTGTCAAATTAACCTGGGGTGTACTTTGGAAGGGACTGCAGACTCTGGTTTAAACCGAAGATAGACACAAAAAGCTGGAGTAACTCAGCGGGTCAGGCAGCACCTCTGGAGACAAGGAAAGGCTGGCGTTTCGGGTCGAGACCCTTCTTGAGACTGAGAGTCAGGGGAAAGGGAAACGAGAGATATAGACAGTGATGTAGACAGATATGGAACAAATGAATAAAAGATGTGCTAAAAAGTAACAATGATAATGGAAACAGGCCATTGCCAGCTGTTTTATTAGGTGAGAACGAGTGTAGACTATAAGACCAAAATTGAGCACAATATTCTAAATGTGGCTTCACCAATGTCTTACATAACTGTAACATGACCTCCCAACTTCTATACTCAATGCTCTGACTGATGAAGGCCAAAGTGCTGAAAGCCTTCTTGACCACCCTATCGATATGTGACACCACTTTCAAAGTCTGAAGCAAGGTTGGATGATCAGCCATGATCACATTAAATGGCGGTGCTGGCTCGAAGGGCCGAATGACCTACTCCTGCACCCATTGTCTATTGTCTATTGTTTATTGTCTATTGTAGGATTAGAGTTGCAGTAAAAAGGAACTGCAAATGCTGGTTTATACCAAAGATAGACACAAAGTGCTGGAGTAAGGGACTGTGGTACACTGTGAAATCGACAGAAGGATGGAGGGTTGGGTGTTTATGCGTGCTATTTTCATGATATTTATTTTAGTTGTTTATCTTTTAATATTTTATCTTGTATGTATCGTTAGCTTTTAGAAATGTTTGAATGGTGCACTGACTGGCTGACATTTTTAAATTTTGTTGTACATGGTTCATGTTACAATGACAATAAAGAAACTATTCTATTCTATTCTAACTCAGCGGGTCAGGCAGTATCTCTGGAGAACATGGATAGGTGACGTTTCGGGTCAGTCTTTACATCAATTGGTCCTGTTTTATTTTCTTGCATACAGTCCCTGCCCCCACATCCCTCCCACCCCTCCCTCACTATAATTAATCTGAAGAATGGTCCCAATCTGAAAACCAAACTGATTCCTGGGATGTCAGGACTGTCTTATGAAGAAAGACTGGATAGACTTTGTTTATACTCTCTAGAATTTAGAAGATTGATAGGGGATCTTATAGAAACGTACAAAATTCTTAAGGGGTTGGACAGGCTAGATGCAGGAAGATTGTTCCCGATGTTAGGGAAGTCCAGGACAAGGGGTCACAGCTTAAGGATAAAGGGGAAATCCTTTAAAACCGAGATGAGAAGAACTTTTTTCACACAGAGAGTGGTGAATCTCTGGAATTCTCTGCCACAGAGGGTAGTTGAGGCCAGTTCATTGCTATATTTAAGAGGGAGTTAGATGTGGCCCTTGTGGCTAAGGGGATCAGGGGGGTATGGAGAGAAGGCAGGTACGGGATACTAGTTGGATGATTGATCATATTGAATGGCGGTGCAGGCTCGAAGGGCCGAATGGCCTACTCCTGCAAATTTCTATGTCTATGTTTCTATGAAACACAGCCAAAAGGAGAACATGCAAAGCAGGTAGCATCTGAAAACAAAATGGAAGCTGAATAGGTAGAGCTATGAGGCAGAAACACTGCTGGTTGCTGAGAGCGGTGGCTCTCTCTGAGCATGCTGGAGATGATCGTGACCTGAAACGTCACCTAATCATGTCCTGCAGATGTCATGGTCAATTTCTGGGATTGTGGACCGCAAAATGAATTGGAGAGCAAACAGAAATGCAAACCATTCAGCCTTTCCAGCTCTTTAAATGAAAAGTCAATTGGCCGGGATGTATTTCTACAATGCGCTCAGTGATAGAGTTGTCGCCTCACGGCTCCAGAGTTCCGGGTTCAATCCCGACCACGGGTGCTGTCTGTATGGAGTTTGTATGCTCTCCCCGTGACCTGCGTGGGTTTCCCCCTGCTGCTCCGGTTTCCTCCCACATTCCAAAGACGTACAGATTTGGAGGTTCATCGGCTTCTGTAAATTGCCCCTAGTGCGTAGGATGTGAAACCGACCTTACATGGGCCGAAGGGCCTGTTTCCACTCTGTATCACTAAACTAAACTAAACTAAGTCAAACCAATATATTGATCAAAGTGTGATCAATATTTTTTTTCTCTTCAGATCTAAAACATGACCACCAAGCTGACAGATATTCTTGTTGCAAAATTCTCCCCTG
Organism: Leucoraja erinaceus; assembly: GCF_028641065.1. Classification (NCBI taxonomy): domain Eukaryota; kingdom Metazoa; phylum Chordata; class Chondrichthyes; order Rajiformes; family Rajidae; genus Leucoraja; species Leucoraja erinaceus. The sequence goes on along the minus strand of NC_073384.1, from coordinate 9,012,777 downwards.
ATGCATCACTTGGAAAATTACATTCCACCCATAAATTCTCGTTCACAACGGAATCAAAAATGTACACAAAGTTCTGGAGTACCTCAGCAGGTCAGGCAGCAACCCTGGAGAACATGGGCAGGTGATATTTCAGGCCAGACCTTCTTCAGACCTTCAGACCTTCTGCATCCTGACCCGAAACCTCACCTGTCCATGTTCTCCAGAGATGCTGCCTGACCCGCTGAGTTACTCCAGCACTTTGTGTACTTTTGTGCAAATGAGCGTATCAGTTCCTTGTTTCAACAATCAAACATTTTTTTTTTTTTGTTTGTTTATCCTTTTGTTTTTGTGTGTTCATATGTATGTTTAGTTTAGTTTAGCGAATAAGCGCAGAAACAGGCCCTTTGGCCCACCGAGTCTGTGCCGGCCAGCGATCCCCGCACACTATCGCTATCCTACTCACACTAGGGGCAGTTTACACTTATACCAAGCCAATTAACCTACAAACCCGCACGCCTTTGGAGTGTGGGAGGAAAATGAAGATTTCCCTGAAAACCCACGCAAGTCACGGGGAGAACGTGTAAACTCCGTACAGGCAGCACCCATGGTCGGAATCGAACCTGGGTCTTTGACGTTGTAAGCGCTGTACGGCAGTAACTTTACCGCTGCGCCACCATGTCGTGTGCCGTGTGTGAATGGGACTGTGTGCATGCTCACATTTTAACTTGTGTTTGCGTGTACACGTTTGGGTGTATGTTAATCTATGTATATAAACATAGTGGGCGGCATGGTGGCGCAGTGGTAGAGTTCCTGTATTACAGCGCTTGCAGCGCCGGAGACCCGGGTTCGATTCCGACAGGGGTTGCTGTCTGTACGGAGTTTGTACGTTCTCCCCGTGACCTGCATGGGTTTTCCCCCAGATCTACGGTTTCCTCCCACACTCCAAAGACGTACAGGTTTGTAGGTTAAATGGCTTGGTAAATGTAAAAATTGTCCCTAGGATAGTGTTAATGTGCGGAGATCGCTGGTTGGCGGGCCAAAGGGCCTGTTTCCGCGCTGTATCTCTTTAAAAAAAACTTTAAAAACATAAGAATGTGTGTGTATGTATGTGTGTGTGTGTCTATCTGAGCCCACCATCTTTCAGTGTCAAGAAAAATAGCTTCCAGTAAATCTTTGAGCCCCGAATATAACAGTTCCTTTAGATAGCCATCTGTGTACTTACGCAGTTGCAATATTTTGGTAATGAATTAGTAATTTGTTCTTTTGAATAACTTTCAAAGCAGAACTCTGCAGATAATTTACATCACTTTTAACACCCGTGTTGGTGCCAACAAGCTTCGAGTGAGGGCTTTGTACTATTTCTGCAAGCGAACTATACAAGTTTCCATGTAAAAAATTCCAAAACTAATTTGACAAAGGGAAGATTAATAGCACCAGGCATTATGCAATAAGTCAGGAGTGTGAGCTTGAATGTCATAAAACAATGGCAACACATAAACTTCTAATGCTCCAAAGTTTAATTATATGACAGGAACTCTGGTATCCTTGGCCCTGCTTCAGTAACAATATTTCTTACATTCGTTACTACTATTCCTTTAGGCTCCAGATTGCATAAACTTTGACACCTCACTCCAAGCACCACATGTTTCTTCCCCTTTGCATACCCTCCGCATATCAAATTTCTATTCCCAGCTCGATATCTCTGCGCTTGTTAGAAGACACCTCTAACCTTCAACTAAATCAAACATCACTTCCCAACACTCAAACATTTATTTTAATAGCTGTGATTTTTCGCCGATGAAAGATTATTTTGACTAACAGAAAATAGACAAAATCACCCTCGCTTTCCCAGTGGAAGGAACACTCGAGCTTTGAACAACCCTGCGTTTGATTTACAGTATGTCCATACGACTTTTAATTCCATTCGGACAGTTCACCTCTGGACTTCCTCAGACTTCCATGGAAACTATCACTAATAAATTAGGCCGTTTTAAGTTAAGTCGAGACTTTTTAAACTACAGATTTTTCCATGATAGGTTTAACGCTGAAGTACCACCAAGAATTGTCAAAGGTAAAAAATATTATCATCCGGCACCAGCATTTCGGACAATGGTGATGGAAAATTGAAACTCCCTTCACAAAATGCAGTCAATATGAGACCAATTGAGCATTTTCAGGGCTGGTTTGTGTTAGGTTAGAGTGTCAAGGGATATGAAGCAAAGGCAGGTAAATGGTGTTACGGTACAAATTATTCATGATCTAATTGAATGGTGGAAAAAGGCCAGGGAGATTAAACGGCCCATTCCGACTGCTGTCTTTGCAGCTGCCGTCAGAAATAATGGCACTAATTCTGAGGTAGGAAGGAACTGCAGATGCTGGTTTAAACCGAAGATAGACATAGAAACATAGAAACATAGAAAATAGGTGCAGGAGTAGGCCATTCGGCCCTTCGAGCCTGCACCGCCATTCAATATGATCATGGCTGATCATCCAACTCAGTATCCCGTACCTGCCTTCTCTCCATACCCCCTGATCCCTTTAGCCACAAGGGTCACATCTAACTCCCTCTTAAATATCGCTCACAAAATGTTGGAGCAACTCAGCGGGACAGACAGCATCTCTGCGTAGAAGGAATGGGTGATGTTTGAAGAACAGATCGAAGAAGGGTCTCAACCGGAAATGTCACCCATTCCTTCTCTCAAGAGATGCTGCCTGTCCCGCTGAGTTACTCCAGCATTTCGTGTCTATCTTCGTACTAATATTAAAGTTTGTTTAACATTCATTTTTCATTACCCTAGACGCACAGTATCTCGCTCAGCGCAGGGGAATCGAGAACCAGAGGACATAGGTTTAAGATGAGGGGTGGGGGAAAGATTTTATAGGAATCTGAGGGGTAACTTTTCCACACAAAGGATGGTAGGTGCATGGAACGAGCTACCGAGAGGAGGTGGTTGAGGCAGGGGCTATTGCATTTTGACAAGTACACGGATAGGACAGGTTTAGAGGGGTATGGGCCAAACGCAGGCAGGTGGGACTAGTGTAGATGGGACATGTCGGCTGGTGGGGCAAGTTGAGCCAAAGGACCTGTTTCCATGCTGTATCACCCCATGACTCTACTAATCATCCTTCTCAAACTTCTTCTTTCGAGTCCATCTTGTTACAAATGTTGACATCGCTGTCAAGATTCAAGATAGATTTAATTGTCACGTGTGCCTGATGGCACAGTGAAATGAATTTCCATACAGCCATACAATAAAAATCAACAGGACACAACACACTATAGGGTTTGACATAAAACATCCCCACACACACAGCAGAATCAAGGTTCCCCACTGTGTGGGAAGGCACCAAAGTCAGTCTTCTTCCTCCACTATTCCCCGTGGTCAGGGCCTCCCCAAGCCCTCCGCAGTTGCCGCTACGGGCGGCCCGATGTCCAGGACCGCACGCCGGGGTGTTAAAAGTCCGACGTCGGGGCTGCGGGACGTCCTCAGTGGTGTGGACACAGTCGGCCCCCTCCTACCGGAGTCTGCGGCTTCCAAAGTCCGCAGGCCGCGCCGGGTGGAGACTGCTGCTGGAGACCCTCTGCAAGGCGCCCCAGGACTCCACGATGCCGTTCAGCGCCGCCCGCATTGGAAGCTCGTCGTCCGTCCTGAAAAGGACGCAAGCTTCCAGCGACAATCAGTGGGAGCCATCACTTGTTGCAATAGATGATGCAGAATAGATGAGCAGAATTAGCTCAGGATACTTCCAGTTTCAAGCTCCGCGACTGAACGCTTCTGCTATGGGGCCCGTCTCAAACTGAGAACCTTTTTTTCAATGGGTCTTTTATTATAACATGTCTCAAGATATAATGAGTGAAATTATTTTCTTGCATAGAGATCAGTACGATCATTGCCATGCATAAGTTCCATACCTGATTAGGCACTGAATGCATAGAAACAGCCCACTGAGTCTATATGCATGGTTTTGCTCCAGGTTTTGGCACAATTTTCAAAGTCCCAGTTGCAGCAGCTCATTAGACCTCAATAGGCAAAAATAGTATTTTAATAGCCTATCCCTCTTGTTCCTTTGTTTAAGAAGAGATAATTCAGGAAATTGTGGGTAGTGTCAGTAGTATCTATTGGAGGGGATAAGAATGGGACGACTGGGCTTATATTCACTGGATTTAGAAGAATGAGAGGAGATCTTATAGGAACATATAACATTCTTAAAGGATTGGACAGGCTAGATGCAGGAAAAATATTCCTGATGTTAGGGGAGTCCAGAACCAGGGGTCACAGTTTAAGAATAAGGGGTAGGCCATTTAGGACTGAGATGAGGAAAAACGTTTTCACCCAGAGATTTGTGAATCTGTGCAATTCTCTGCCACAGAAGGCAGTGGAGGCCAATTCACTAGATGTTTTCAAGAGAGAGTTAGATTTAGCTCTTAGGGCTAACGGAATCAAGGAAAATGCAAGAAGGAGGTACTGATTTTGGATTATCAGCCATGATCATATTGAATGGTGGTGCTGGCCCGAAGGGCCGAATGGCCTACTCCTGCACCTATTTTCTATGTTTCTATTAGTTTAACAGCATCATGTTCAACAAAGGCATTGTGGGTCGAATGGCCTGTTCCTGTGCTGTACAGTTGTATGTTCTATATTCCACCTGTGTAAGGCAGACATGAATGTTGACAGGTTATTCAAGCATGGAAGCCAATCTCAATTCTAGTCTGAAGAAGGGTCTCGACCCGAAACGTCACCCATTCCATCTCCCCAGAGATGCTGTCTGTCCCGCTGAGTTCCTCCAGCATTTTGCGTCTATCTCCATTCTATTCCTTCCTGACACCACCTCTGGACCACTATGTTACAAAGGTCAATGGTTTGTGAGAGAATCATTCTCAACGTCTCAGAACTTCTCCCATCCAATGTTTGGTTGTGAGTAGTTACTGGAGCACAGACAAAGGATCAAACCGAAAGACATACAACGCCTGAAGTGGGCCACATGATGAAAGGCTGCCCCGTAGCCAGGTACGAACCTACGTCTCTGACGCTGTATGACAATAATTCTATTGCTACGCCACTGTGGCCCACAGGTTGGTACCTGACTATGGGGCAGCCTGCACAGAGTTTGTACCTTCTCCCTGTGACCCCATCGACTTTCTCCAGATGCTCCAATTTTCTCCCACATTTCAGACGAGCAGGTTTGTAGGTCAATTCACTTCTGTAAATTGTCCCTCGTGTGTAGAAACATAGAAACATAGTAAATAGGTGCAGGAGGAGGCCATTCGGCCCTTCGAGCCAGCACCGCCATTCATTGTGATCATGGCTGATCGTCCCCTATCAATAACCCGTGCCTGCCTTCTCCCCATATCTCTTGACTCCACTAGCCCCTAGAGCTCTATCTAACTCTCTCTTAAATCCATCCAGTGACTTGGCCTCCACTGCCCTCTGTGGCAGGGAATTCCATAAATTCACAACTCTCTGGGTGAAAACGTTTTTTTCTCACCTCAGCCTTTAAATGACCTCCCCTTTATTCTAAGACCGTGGCCCCTGGTTCTCGACTCGCCCAACATTGGAAACATTTTTCCTGCATCCGGCTTGTCCAGTCCTTTTATAATCTTATATCTTTCTATAAGGTACCCCCTCATCCTTCTAAACTGCAGTGAATAGAAACATAGAAATTAGGTGCAGGAGTAGGCCATTCGGCCCTTCGAGCCGGCACCGCCATTCAATATGATCATGGCTGATCATCCAACTCAGTATCCCGTAACTGCCTCTCTCCATACCCCCTGATCCCCTTAGCCACAAGGGCCACATCTAACTCCCTCTTAAATATAGCCAATGAACTGGCCTCAACTACCCTCTGTGGCAGAGAGTTGCAGAGATTCAGAGAATACAAGCCCAGTGAATACAAGTGTGTGTAGGATAGAACAAGCATACGGGGTGATTGTTGGTCAGCACGGACTGGGTGGGCCAAAGGGCCTGCCTCCACGCTTTATCTCTTAATTAAACTAAAATTATTTGTCGAACAGGTAAGCGTTATTTCAATTATTTCACTTATTTCAAATTATTATGAAGAGATGAGATCTATGGCTGTTTAGGTTCTCTTGAACAAATTGACACACAGCCACAAAAAATAAAATTTACCATAAACATCCACCACAGTGGAATCCACATTCCTCACTGTGATGGAAGGCAATAAAGTTCAGTCATCGTCCTCCTTTGTTCACCCGTGGTCGGGGACTTGAACCCTCCGCACTTGCCGCTGCCGACGGTTCGCTGTCCAAGCCCTCGCGTCGGGATGATGGAAACTCCGGCGCGTTGGGACGGATCAGAACACATGGAGCTCCCGAGTCGGCCTCTTCTTACCGGAGACCGCGGGCTTCACGGCGTTAAAGTCCACAGGCCCCGCGGTCAGAGCTCCAACACTGGCGATCCTCGGCAAAAGATCCCAGGCTCTGAGATAGTAAGTCCGCGCCGCACCCGCGGCTTGAAGCTCCGGGCTGGTCTCCAGGAAAGGCCGCACCCCTCCACGTTGTAGGCCGCAGGGGGGGAACGGAGATTCAACATGGAGAAAAATCGCATCTCCGCCGAGGTAAGTGACTGGAAAAATGTTTCCCCCGACCCCCCCTCTACATAAAACATACCAAGAAACATTAAAACAAGCATTCAAGACAGACTTAAAATAATAAAAACAGAGAAGGGACGAGACAGACGGCTGGCGAGGCGGCCATTACGGGCGCCATTACGGTGATGTTTCTATGTTTCTATGACTGCATTTTCTCAGCAAACTGGACATAACAGGTCTTTTTAAACTTGAAGAAAGATACTGCCTTTGCCAACTTTATTAAAAGTCCGGTTATGTTTCTCTGAAATTTATTGATCTTCCCTTCTTTTCATTTAACACCAGGTTGAGAAGGTGACTGCCCACTCAGTCAGTAGCATTTTCTCAACACCTTCTGTTGGAGGGTGGTGAATCTGTAGGATTCATTGCCGCAGAAGGCCGTCACCAATGGAGAAGGCAGGAGAATGGGGTTGAGCGGGAAAAGGTAGATCAGCCATGATTGTATGGCAGAGTAGACCTGATGGGCCGAATGGACTCATTCTGCTCCTATAACTTATCAATCGAGGGTAACATTTAAGACATTTAAGACACAACAATTGTTTCTTGTTGGAGTAACTCAGCGGGTCTGGCAGCATTGTTGGAGAAAAGGAACAGGTGACGTTCCAGGTCGAGACTGTTCGTCAGGCCTCAATCCTCTATTTAGTTTAGTTTAGTTTATTATCGTCACGTGTACCGAGATTAGGACAGGTGTCAGGGGTTATGCGGGGAAGGGCAGGAGAATGGGATTGGGAGGGAGAAATAGATCAGCCATGATTGAATGGCGGAGAAGACTTGATGGTCCGAATGGCCTAATTCTACACCTATTCCTTATGACCTTATGATACTGCGAGAAGCTTTTTTAGCATGTTATCCAGTCGAAGAAAAGACGATACATGATTACAATCAAGCTGACCACAGTGTACGGATACAGGATCAAGGGCATTTGGTCACTAAATTAGTGCAAGATAAAGACATAGAAACATAGAAACATATAAAATAGGTGCAGGAGTAGGCCATTCGGCCCTTCGAGCCTGCACCGCCATTCAATATGATCATTGCTGATCATCCAACTCAGTATCCCGTACCTGCCTTCTCTCCATACCCCCTGATCCCTTTAGCCACCAGGGCCACATCTAACTCCCTCTTAAATATAGCCAATGAACTGGCCTCAACTACCCTCTGTGGCAGAGAGTTCCAGAGATTCACCACTCTCTGTGTGAAAAATGTTTTTTCTCATCTCGGTTTTAAAGGATTTCACCTTTATCCTTAAGCTGTGGCCCCTTGTCCTGGACTTCCCCAACGTCGGGAACAATTTTCCTGCATCTAGTCTGTCCAACCCCTTAAGAATTTTGTAAGTTTCTGTATTTTTGTAAGATCCCCCCTCAATCTTCTAAATTCTAGCACGTACAAGCCGAGTCTATCCAGTCTTTCTTCATATGAAAGACTGAAGATAGTTTTCTTGGTAAAGTTGTTATTGACAAATGGTATTGGAACGAATGCTTAAAGGATACAGCATTTAGTGCAAGATAACGTCCGATTAAAGATAGTTTACTGAGTAAAGATTTTCAATGAGAAACTGTATTGGAATGAATGAAAGGATACAGCATTTAGTGCAAGATAAAGGCCGATTCAAGATAGTTTACTGAGTAAAGATTGTCATTAACAAACAGCATTGGAATGAATGCTTTTGCTGAGGGCAGGATTGTTCGCTGGCAGTGGAGGTGGTGGAAAGATTAGCATGGCAGGGAACAGTGTTGACTCAATGGAAAGAAGTAGTGCCAGGACTGAAAGTGGAAAAACACCTATTTTCCAGAGAGCAGAAGACCCCTGTTAAAGGTTACGGAGTTGGAGAAACATCAGAGATCTGTTTACTACCAACACCAGAATAAAGATTTGTGCAAATGCTGGTGTTGCAATTCTAAACCTCAAGCTTTAATCCCATTTATCTCGAGTGCCGGGTGTCTTAAATGCCTCAAAAGCGTACATTGTTTTTGTACAACATTATTTGTTATTTTTTTAAGCCCATTTAGGTTATTTATTTCTGAGCTGTGCTTCTATCCGTGGCCATTAACTTGTCAGTTCAGTAACTTAAATTCTTATATGCTGTCTGATCTTAGTCACAGCCCATAAAACTAAGGAGGTTTTTACAGCTCTGCCATGTGATACAGAGACAGCTCTCAAACTCACAAGGTAATATAATGCAGCTGGTAACAGCGCTGATAGAAGAAAGGTCAGTGGGAGAAGAAAGTGAAAAGAACTGAAAAAGAAACAATAGGCAATAGGGGCAGGAGTAGGCCATTCGGCCCTTCGAGACAGCACCGCCATTCAATGTGATCATGGCTGATCATCCCCAATCAGTACCCCGTTCCTGCCTTCTCCCCTGACTCTGCTATCATTAAGAGCCCCATCTAGCTCTCTCTTGAAAGCATCCAGAGAACCGGCCTCCACCACCCTCTGGGGGGCACTCAGCAGGGCCGGTTCAGAGCCGCTATAGCTCTGGGGATGAAGCTGTTTCTGAGTCTGGAGGTGCGGGCGTCGAAGGCCTTGTAACGTCTGCCGGAAGGTAGGAGTTCAAACAGTCCATTACAAGGGTGTGAGGAGTCTTTGTGGATGCTGACGGCCTTCCTGAGGCACCGTGTGTAGTAGATGCCCTCCAAGGCTGGTAGCTGTGCCCCAATAATCTTCTGTTCCATGTTCTCCAGAGCTGCTGCTTGATCAGTTGAGTTGCTACAGCACTTTGTGTCTTCACATGCATGAGACTGGTTTCGAGGGATTCATGCCAAGAGCGGGCAAATGGGACTAGCTTCTTCGCTGGACATCTTGGACAAGTTGGGCTGAAGTAGGCTGTTTCCACAATATACAACTCTGTGATACCTTTAGTTTTGCTATATTAAAAGAAGGAGAAAGAATGCAGAAACGGCACGGTGGCGCAGCGGTAGAGTTGCTGCCGAACAGCACAG